>NW_026610402.1:0-293540 GCF_029499605.1 Hyla sarda
TGGACATGGTGGTACAGATCATTAGGGACATGGTGGTACAGATCATTAGGGACATGGTGGGTACAGATCATTAGGACATGATGGTACAAGATCATTAGGACATGGTGTACAGATCATTAGGATATGGTGGTACAGATCATTAGGACATGGTGGTACAGATCATTAGGGACATGGTGGTACAGATCATTAGGACATGGTGGTACAGATCATTAGGGACACGGTGGTACAGATCATTAGGACATGGTGGTACAGATCATTAGGACATGGTGGTACAGATCATTAGGACATGGTGGTGCAGATCATTAGGACATGGGGTACAGATCATTAGGGACATGGTGGTACAGATCATTAGGACATGGTGGTACAGATCATTAGGACATGGTGGTACAGATCATTAGGGACATGGTGGTACAGATCATTAGGACATGGTGATACAGATCATTAGGACACGGTGGTACAGATCATTAGGACATGGTGGTACAGATCATTAGGACATGGTGGTACAGATCATTAGGACATGGTGGTACAGATCATTAGGACATGGTGGTACAGATCATTAGGGACATGGTGGTACAGATCATTAGGACATGGTGATACAGATCATTAGGACATGGTTGTACAGATCATTAGGACATGGTGGTACAGATCATTAGGACACGGTGGTACAGATCATTAGGGACACGGTGGTACAGATCATTAGGACATGATGGTACAGATCATTAGGACATGGTGGTACAGATCATTAGGACATGGTGGTTCAGATCATTAGGGACCACGGTGGTACAGATCATTAGGACATGGTGGTACAGATCATTAGGACATGGTGGTTCAGATCATTAGGACACGGTGGTACAGATCATTAGGACATGGTGGTACAGATCATTAGGACATGGTGGTACAGATCATTAGGACACGGTGGTACAGATCATTAGGACATGGTGGTACAGATCATTAGGGATATGGTGGTACAGATCATTAGGACATGGTGGTACAGATCATTAGGACATGGTGGTACAGATCATTAGGACATGGTGGTACAGATCATTAGGACATGGTGGTACAGATCATTAGGACATGGTGGCTACAGATCATTAGGGGCATGGTGGTACAGATCATTAGGACATGGTGGTACAGATCATTAGGGACATGGTGGTACAGATCATTAGGACATGGTGGTACAGATCATTAGGACATGATGGTACAGATCATTAGGACATGGTGGTACAGATCATTAGGACATGGTGGTACAGATCATTAGGACATGGTGGTACAGATCATTAGGGACATGGTGGTACAGATCATTAGGACATGGTGGTACAGATCATTAGGATATGGTGATACAGATCATTAGGACACGGTGGTACAGATCATTAGGACATGGTGGTACAGATCATTAGGACATGGTGTACAGATCATAGGACATGGTGGTACAGATCATTAGGGACATGGTGGTACAGATCATTAGGACATGGTGGTACAGATCATTAGGACATGGTGGTACAGATCATTAGGGACATGGTGGTACAGATCATTAGGACATGGTGGTACAGATCATTAGGACATGGTGGTACAGATCATTAGGACATGGTGGTACAGATCATTAGGACACGGTGGTACAGATCATTAGGGACATGGTGGTACAGATCATTAAGGCGGGACATGGTGGTACAGATCATTAGGACATGGATGTACAGATCATTAGGACATGGTGGTACAGATCATTAGGACATGGTGGTACAGATCATTAGGGACATGGTGGTACAGATCATTAGGACATGGTGGTACAGATCATTAGGACATGGTGGTACAGATCATTAGGACATGGTGGTACAGATCATTAGGACATGGTGGTACAGATCATTAGGACATGGTGGTACAGATCATTAGGATATGGATGATACAGATCATTAGGACACGGTGGTACAGATCATTAGGACATGGTGGTACAGATCATTAGGGACATGGTGGTACAGATCATTAGGACATGGTGGTACAGATCATTAGGACATGGTGGTACAGATCATTAGGACACGGTGGTACAGATCATTAGGACATGGTGGTACAGATCATTAGGACATGGTGGTACAGATCATTAGGACATGGTGGTACAGATCATTAGGGACATGGTGGTACAGATCATTAGGACATGGTGGTACAGATCATTAGGACATGGTGGTACAGACCATTAGGACATGGTGGTACAGACCATTAGGACATGGTGGTAGAGATCATTAGGACATGGTGGTACAGATCATTAGGACATGGTGGTACAGATCATTAGGACATGATGGTACAGATCATTAGGACATGGTTGTACAGATCATTAGGACATGGTTGTACAGATCATTAGGACATGGTGGTACAGATCATTAGGACATGGTGGTACAGATCATTAGGGACATGGTGGTACAGATCATTAGGGACACGGTGGTACAGATCATTAGGGACATGGTGGTACAGATCATTAGGACATGGTTGTACAGATCATTAGGACATGGTTGTACAGATCATTAGGACATGGTGGTACAGATCATTAGGACATGGTGGTACAGATCATTAGGACATGGTTGTACAGATCATTAGGACATGGTTGTACAGATCATTAGGACATGGTGGTACAGATCATTAGGACATGGTGGTACAGATCATTAGGGACATGGTGGTACAGATCATTAGGGACACGGTGGTACAGATCATTAGGACATGGTGGTACAGATCATTAGGACATGGTGGTACAGATCATTAGGACATGGTTGTACAGATCATTAGGACATGGTTGTACAGATCATTAGGACATGGTGGTACAGATCATTAGGACATGGTGGTACAGATCATTAGGACACGGTGGTACAGATCATTAGGGACATGGTGGTACAGATCATTAGGGACATGGTGATACAGATCATTAGGACATGGTTGTACAGATCATTAGGACATGGTTGTACAGATCATTAGACATGGTGGTACAGATCATTAGGACACGGTGGTACAGATCATTAGGGACACGGTGGTACAGATCATTAGGACATGATGGTACAGATCATTAGGACATGGTGGTACAGATCATTAGGACATGGTGGTTCAGATCATTAGGGACACGGTGGTACAGATCATTAGGACATGGTGGTACAGATCATTAGGACATGGTGGTTCAGATCATTAGGGACACGGTGGTATAGATCATTAGGACATGGTGGTACAGATCATTAGGACATGGTGGTACAGATCATTAGGACACGGTGGTACAGATCATTAGGACATGGTGGTACAGATCATTAGGACATGGTGGTACAGATCATTAGGACATGATGGTACAGATCATTAGGACATGGTGGTACAGATCATTAGGGACATGGTGGTACAGATCATTAGGACATGGTGGTACAGATCATTAGGACATGGTGGTACAGATCATTAGGGACATGGTGGTACAGATCATTAGGACATGGTGGTAACAGATCATTAGGATATGGTGATACAGATCATTAGGACACGGTGTACAGATCATTAGGACATGGTGGTACAGATCATTAGGACATGGTGGTACAGATCATTAGGACATGGTGGTACAGATCATTAGGGACATGGTGGTACAGATCATTAGGACATGGTGGTACAGATCATTAGGACATGGTGGTACAGATCATTAGGACATGGTGGTACAGATCATTAGGACATGGTGGTACAGATCATTAGGACATGGTGGTACAGATCATTAGGACATGGTGGTACAGATCATTAGGGACATGGTGGTACAGATCATTAGGACATGGTGGTACAGATCATTAGGACATGGTGGTACAGATCATTAGGACATGGTGGTACAGATCATTAGGGACATGGTGGTACAGATCATTAGGACATGGTGGTACAGATCATTAGGGGCATGGTGGTACAGATCATTAGGACATGGTGGTACAGATCATTAGGATATGGTGGTACAGATCATTAGGACATGGTGGTACAGATCATTAGGACATGGTGGTACAGATCATTAGGGACATGGTGGTACAGATCATTAGGACATGGTGGTACAGATCATTAGGGACATGGTGGTACAGATCATTAGGACATGGTGGTACAGATCATTAGGACATGGTGGTACAGATCATTAGGACATGGTGGTACAGATCATTAGGACATGGTGGTACAGATCATTAGGACATGGTGGTACAGATCATTAGGATATGGTGGTACAGATCATTAGGACATGATGGTACAGATCATTAGGACATGGTGGTACAGATCATTAGGACATGGTGGTACAGATCATTAGGACATGGTGGTACAGATCATTAGGACATGGTGGTACAGATCATTAGGACATGGTGGTACAGATCATTAGGACATGGTGGTACAGATCATTAGGACATGGTGATACAGATCATTAGGACACGGTGGTACAGATCATTAGGACATGGTGGTACAGATCATTAGGACATGGTGGTACAGATCATTAGGACATGGTGGTACAGATCATTAGGACATGGTGGTACAGATCATTAGGACACGGTGGTACAGATCATTAGGACATGGTGGTACAGATCATTAGGACATGGTGGTACAGATCATTAGGACATGGTGGTACAGATCATTAGGGACATGGTGGTACAGATCATTAGGACACGGTGGTACAGATCATTAGGACATGGTGGTACAGATCATTAGGACATGGTGGTACAGACCATTAGGACATGGTGGTAGAGATCATTAGGACATGGTGGTACAGATCATTAGGACATGGTGGTACAGATCATTAGGGGCATGGTGGTACAGATCACTAGGACATGGTGGTACAGATCATTAGGACATGGTGGTACAGATCATTAGGACATGGTGGTACAGATCATTAGGACATGGTGGTACAGATCATTAGGGACATGGTGGTACAGATCATTAGGACATGGTGGTACAGATCATTAGGACACGGTGGTACAGATCATTAGGACATGGTGGTACAGATCATTAGGGGCATGGTGGTACAGATCATTAGGACATGGTGGTACAGATCATTAGGACATGGTGGTACAGATCATTAGGACATGGTGGTACAGATCATTAGGACATGGTGGTACAGATCATTAGGACATGGTGGTACAGATCATTAGGGACATGATGGTACAGATCATTAGGACATGGTGGTACAGATCATTAGGGACATGGTGGTACAGATCATTAGGACATGATGGTACAGATCATTAGGACATGGTGGTACAGATCATTAGGACATGGTGGTACAGATCATTAGGACATGATGGTACAGATCATTAGGACATGGTGGTACAGATCATTAGGACATGGTGGTACAGATCATTAGGACATGGTGGTACAGATCATTAGGGACATGGTGGTACAGATCATTAGGACATGGTGGTACAGATCATTAGGACATGGTGGTACAGATCATTAGGACATGGTGGTACAGATCATTAGGACATGATGGTACAGATCATTAGGACATGGTGGTGCAGATTATTAGGACATGGTGGTGCAGATCATTAGGACATGGTGGTACAGATCATTAGGACATGGTGGTACAGATCATTAGGACATTATGGTACAGATCATTAGGACATGGTGGTACAGATCATTAGGACATGGTGGTACAGATCATTAGGACATGGTGGTGCAGATCATTAGGACATGGTGGTACAGATCATTAGGACATGGTGGTACAGATCATTAGGACATGGTGGTACAGATCATTAGGACACGGTGGTACAGATCATTAGGACATGGTGGTACAGATCATTAGGACATGGTGGTACAGATCATTAGGACATGGTGGTACAGATCATTAGGACATGGTGGTACAGATCATTAGGACATGGTGGTACAGATCATTAGGACACGGTGGTACAGATCATTAGGACATGGTGGTACAGATCATTAGGACATGGTGGTACAGATCATTAGGACATGGTGGTACAGATCATTAGGACATGGTGGTACAGATCATTAGGACATGGTGGTACAGATCATTAGGGACATGGTGGTACAGATCATTAGGGACATGGTGGTACAGATCATTAGGGAGATGGTGGTACAGATCATTAGGACATGGTGGTACAGATCATTAGGACATGGTGGTACAGATCATTAGGACATGATGGTACAGATCATTAGGACATGGTGGTACAGATCATTAGGACATGGTGGTACAGATCATTAGGACATGATGGTACAGATCATTAGGACATGGTGGTACAGATCATTAGGACATGGTGGTACAGATCATTAGTGACATGGTGGTACAGATCATTAGGACATGGTGGTACAGATCATTAGGACATGGTGGTACAGATCATTAGGGACATGGTGGTACAGATCATTAGGACATGGTGGTACAGATCATTAGGGACATGGTGGTACAGATCATTAGGGACACGGTGGTACAGATCATTAGGACATGGTGGTACAGATCATTAGGGGCATGGTGGTACAGATCATTAGGGGCATGGTGGTACAGATCATTAGGGACACGGTGGTACAGATCATTAGGACATGATGGTACAGATCATTAGGACATGGTGGTACAGATCATTAGGACATGGTGGTACAGATCATTAGGACATGGTGGTACAGATCATTAGGGGCATGGTGGTACAGATCATTAGGACATGGTGGTACAGATCATTAGGGGCATGGTGGTACAGATCATTAGGACATGGTGGTACAGATCATTAGGACATGGTGGTACAGATCATTAGGACATGGTGGTACAGATCATTAGGACATGATGGTACAGATCATTAGGGACATGATGGTACAGATCATTAGGACATGGTGGTACAGATCATTAGGACATGGTGGTACAGATCATTAGGACATGGTGGTACAGATCATTAGGACACGGTGGTACAGATCATTAGGACATGGTGGTACAGATCATTAGGACATGGTGGTACAGATCATTAGGACATGGTGGTACAGATCATTAGGACATGGTGGTACAGATAATTAGGACATGGTGGTACAGATCATTAGGACATGATGGTACAGATCATTAGGGACATGGTGGTACAGATCATTAGGACATGGTGGTACAGATCATTAGGACATGGTGGTACAGATCATTAGGACATGGTGGTACAGATCATTAGGACATGGTGGTACAGATCATTAGGGACATGGTGGTACAGATCATTAGGACATGGTGGTACAGATCATTAGGACATGGTGGTACAGATCATTAGGACATGGTGGTACAGATCATTAGGACATGGTGGTACAGATCATTAGGACACGGTGGTACAGATCATTAGGACATGGTGGTACAGATCATTAGGACATGGTGGTACAGATCATTAGGACATGGTGGTACAGATCATTAGGACATGGTGGTACAGATCATTAGGACATGGTGGTGCAGATCATTAGGGACATGGTGGTACAGATCATTAGGACATGGTGGTACAGATCATTAGGACATGGTGGTACAGATCATTAGGACATGGTGGTACAGATCATTAGGGACATGGTGGTACAGATCATTAGGACATGGTGGTACAGATCATTAGGACATGGTGGTACAGATCATTAGGGGCATGGTGGTACAGATCATTAGGGACATGGTGGTACAGATCATTAGGACATGGTGGTACAGATCATTAGGACATGGTGGTACAGATCATTAGGACATGGTGGTACAGATCATTAGGACATGGTGGTACAGATCATTAGGACATGGTAGTACAGATCATTAGGACATGGTTGTACAGATCATTAGGACATGGTTTTACAGATCATTAGGGACATGGTGGTACAGATCATTAGGACATGATGGTACAGATCATTAGGGACATGGTGGTACAGATCATTAGGGACATGGTGGTACAGATCATTAGGGACATGATGGTACAGATCATTAGGACATGGTGGTACAGATCATTAGGGACATGGTGGTACAGATCATTAGGACATGGTGGTACAGATCATTAGGGACATGGTGGTACAGATCATTAGGACATGGTGGTACAGATCATTAGGACATGGTGGTACAGATCATTAGGACATGGTGGTACAGATCATTAGGACATGGTGGTACAGATCATTAGGACAAGGTGGTACAGATCATTAGGACATGGTGGTACAGATCATTAGGACACGGTGGTACAGATCATTAGGACATGGTGGTACAGATCATTAGGGACATGGTGGTACAGATCATTAGGACACGGTGGTACAGATCATTAGGACATGGTGGTACAGATCATTAGGACATGGTGGTACAGATCATTTGGACATGGTGGTACAGATCATTAGGACATGATGGTACAGATCATTAGGACATGGTGGTACAGATCATTAGGACACGGTGGTACAGATCATTAGGACATGGTGGTACAGATCATTAGGACATGGTGGTACAGATCATTAGGACATGGTGGTACAGATCATTAGGACATGGTGGTACAGATCATTAGGACATGGTGGTACAGATCATTAGGACATGGTGGTACAGATCATTAGGACATGGTGGTACAGATCATTAGGACATGGTGGTACAGATCATTAGGACATGGTGGTACAGATCATTAGGACATGGTGATACAGATCATTAGGGACATGGTGGTACAGATCATTAGGACATGGTGGTACAGATCATTAGGGACATGGTGGTACAGATCATTAGGACATGGTGGTACAGATCATTAGGACATGGTGGTACAGATCATTAGGACATGGTGGTACAGATCATTAGGACATGATGGTACAGATCATTAGGACATGGTGGTACAGATCATTAGGACACGGTGGTACAGATCATTAGGACATGGTAGTACAGATCATTAGGACATGGTGGTACAGATCATTAGGGACATGGTGGTACAGATCATTAGGACATGGTGGTACAGATCATTAGGACATGGTGGTACAGATCATTAGGACATGGTGGTACAGATCATTAGGACACGGTGGTACAGATCATTAGGACATGGTGGTACAGATCATTAGGACATGGTGGTACAGATCATTAGGACATGGTGGTACAGATCATTAGGACACGGTGGTACAGATCATTAGGACATGGTGGTACAGATCATTAGGACATGGTGGTACAGATCATTAGGACATGGTGGTACAGATCATTAGGACATGTTGGTACAGATCATTAGGACATGGTGGTACAGATCATTAGGACATGGTGGTACAGATCATTAGGACATGGTGGTACAGATCATTAGGACATGGTGGTACAGATCATTAGGGACATGGTGGTACAGATCATTAGGACATGGTGGTACAGATCATTAGGACATGGTGGTACAGATCATTAGGACATGGTGGTACAGATCATTAGGGACATGGTGGTACAGATCATTAGGACATGGTGGTACAGATCATTAGGACATGGTGGTACAGATCATTAGGGACATGGTGGTACAGATCATTAGGACATGGTGGTACAGATCATTAGGACATGGTGGTACAGATCATTAGGACATGATGGTACAGATCATTAGGACATGGTGGTACAGATCATTAGGACACGGTGGTACAGATCATTAGGACATGGTAGTACAGATCATTAGGACATGGTGGTACAGATCATTAGGGACATGGTGGTACAGATCATTAGGACATGGTGGTACAGATCATTAGGACATGGTGGTACAGATCATTAGGACATGGTGGTACAGATCATTAGGACATGGTGGTACAGATCATTAGGACATGGTGGTACAGATCATTAGGACATGGTGGTACAGATCATTAGGACATGGTGGTACAGATCATTAGGACATGGTGGTACAGATCATTAGGACATGGTGGTACAGATCATTAGGACATGGTGGTACAGATCATTAGGACATGGTGGTACAGATCATTAGGACATGGTGGTACAGATCATTAGGACATGGTGGTACAGATCATTAGGACATGGTGGTACAGATCATTAGGACATGGTGGTACAGATCATTAGGGACATGGTGGTACAGATCATTAGGACATGATGGTACAGATCATTAGGACACGGTGGTACAGATCATTAGGACATGGTGGTACAGATCATTAGGACATGGTGGTACAGATCATTAGGACATGGTGGTACAGATCATTAGGACATGGTGGTACAGATCATTAGGACATGGTGGTACAGATCATTAGGACATGGTGGTACAGATCATTAGGACATGTTGGTACAGATCATTAGGACATGGTGGTACAGATCATTAGGACATGGTGGTACAGATCATTAGGACATGGTGGTACAGATCATTAGGACAAGGTGTCTTTCTTGCTATTTTTATATTTCTATTATTTTCCTGCACAAAGCATCTAGTTTTTTTTTTTTTTTTTTGTGCAGTGACCATTTCTTGCCACCAGATGGCGATAGAGATCTAAATTTTTTTAAACCAAAATAAAATGAGATTTTGCGTGATTCAGCGATGTCTGTTTGTTCTCGTATTACACGAAAGACTTTAAATCTTGTTTCGCTTAAAATTAAACAGCTCTACCCGTAAAAGTCACTGGTTGTAAGACCACGTCAGGGTCTCAGAGGGCAGTGCATGACAAAAGTGCCGTCTCCTTGTTGTCTATTAACCCCTTAAGGACCCGGGCTTTTTTCGTTTTTTCATTTTCAATTTTTCCTCCTTAACTTAAAAAAATCATAACTCTTAAAAATTTTCACCTAAAATTATATATAATGGCTTAATTTTTGCGTCACGAATTCTACTTTGTAATGACACTTGTCATTTTACCCAAAAATCTACGGTGAAACGGGAAAAAAAATCAATGTGCGACAAAATTGATGAAAAAACACAATTTTGTAAGTTTTGGGGGCTTCTGTTTTTACGCAGTACATTTTTTTTTCAAAAATGATACCTTATCTTTATTCTGTAGGTCCATACGGTTAAAATGATCCCCTACTTGTATAGGTTTGAATTTGTATCACTTCCGAAAAAAATCATGAATACATGCAGGAAAATTTATACGTTTAAAATGGTCATCTTTTGACCCCTATAACTTTTTTTTTTTTCTGTGTTCAGGGCGCGTTGAGGACTCATTTTTTGCGCCGTGATCTGAAGTTTTTAGCAGTACCATTTTTGTTCTGATCAGACTTTTTGATCACTTTTTATTCACTTTTTTGTGGTATAAAAAGTGATCAAAAATGCGCTATTTTGGAATTTGGAATTTTTTAGCGCGTACGCCATTGAACGAGCGGTTTAAAAAGCGGTATATTTTTATAATTCGGACATTTCCGCACGCGGCGATACCACAGATGTATATTTTTATTATTATTTACATAATGTTTTTTTTTATTTTTGGAAATGCCGGATGATTCAAACTTTTATTAGGGGAAGGGATGATTGAAAGGGTTAATGATTTTTTTTACACTTTTCTTATGCAATATTATAGCTCCTATAGGGGGCGCTATAACATTGCATGTACTGATCTTTTACACTGATTGATCCATCTCCATAGGAATGGATCAATCAGTGTTTTCGGCGATTGAATAATCAAGCCTGGATCTCATTCGGCGATCGGACAGCACAGGAGAAGGTAAGAAGACCTCCTCCTGTGCTACAGCTGTTCGGGATGCCGCGATTATACCGCGACGATCACGAACAGCTCCCTGAGCTAACCGGCACATTTACTTTCGTTTTTAGCCGCACTTTGAGGTTAATAGTGCGCGGCACAGCGATCAGTGCCGCGCGCTATTAGAGGCGGGTCCCGGCTTCACTATGACGCCGGGCCCGCCGCGATATGATGCGGGGTCACCGTGTGACCCCGCGTTATATCGCAGGACCGGGACCCAGGACGTACCCATACGTCCTGGATCCTTAAGAGGTTAAAGGGATACTCTGCTGCTAGACATGTTTTCACCTATCCAAAGGACAAGATGTCTGATTGCGGGGGTCCCGCTGCTGGGTTCCTGCGGAAGTGGTCGTGATGTCGCAGCCCATGCCACGCTGCCTCCATTAATGTCTATGGGAGGGGGCGGTACGCCCCCTCCCATAGACATGAATGGAGGAAGCGTGGCGCGAAATCACTAGGGGGCGTGGCTGTGACGTCACAATCACGGCATCCAGCTCCGAGCATTTTGAACTAAATGTTCAGAATGCTGGAGCACAGGAGTACCCCTTTAAGACTTTTTTTTCACCCCTGCAGCAAGTAACGAAGTGCATACACCGTTCATGTCTTCATGGATCCCTTGAAGGTCTTTTTTGGTCTTGCTTTTGTGGTTTTCATTAGGGATAAGTAAATCTCCTAACATTCGCCCAGACAATTTGTTCCAGATCCCTTTTCAGATGTGGAAGTGCCATTCATATAGATATGTCTGGGAGCAGTGACACCTGTCAAAGGTAGGAGTCCCTGCGCCTGTTCAGTTTGCTAAGTGGTTCATCCAGCTAATGTAGGTAGTAGAAGCTGTGGTGAATACAGAACTGCTGCTTACCTTAGAGCCACTTAGTGTACAGGAACATGGAAGTGCCCCAAATGATCATACAATGTATGTACAGGAGCAGGGACACTTGTCAAAGGTAGGAGTCCCTGAACCTGTACAGTATGCTACGTGGTTTGTCCAGCTCATGTATTGAGTAGAAGCTGCAATGAATACAGCATTGCTGATAATCTTAGGGCCATTTATTGCCCTACAATTGATCACACAATGTATGTACAGGAGCAGGGACACCTGTCAAAGACAAGAGTCTCTGCTTTGGTAAAGTATACTAAGTGTCCCGGCCAGCTAATGTAGTCAGTAGTAGCTACGATGCATACAGTATTGTTGCTTATCTCAGGGCCACTTAGTGTAAAGGAACAAGGACGAAACAAATCTGAAACAAATCACAAAAAGTTCATATTTTAACAAGTCAGAATTTTTTGGAGCGAAATTTGTGCTAAAGCAATTTGCTCATCTCTTCCTGACATTGTCGACTTGGGTTTTTTGACCACTCCAAAGATGCTGATTGTTGTAGCCCCTCTTGTTACTCGCCTTTCCAGAGACCCTGAATTGCCTATAACTTTGGATTATGAACCATAAAGGCCGCGGCGGCCAAACTCTACATAAAAGCCACATGTGATAGACTTAAGATATTTGAGAGCCAAAAGACGCGCAAACACATAAAATTAAGAAATATATGCAGCAGCCCCCCCTTTTATCTAGAGGCACCCCCCAGAAGGTAGTGGCAGTAACTCCCCCCTGTAGTAGCAGAAGTCCACCTATAGTAGCAGCCACCTACCTGTAGTCCCAGCCGGTCACCTATAATAATAGACAGTCCACTGTAGTAGCAGCCAACTCCCTGTACGTTGTAGTAGCCCCACCTCTAGTAGCAGCAGTCCCCTCATATAAGTAGCAGCAGCAGTCTCTCCTGAAATACTAGCGGCAGCCATAGTAGTAGGAGTAGTAGCAGCAGCCCCACTGTAGAAGTAGCAGTAGCCTCCTTCACCTGTAGTAGAAATAACAGCAACAGTCCCCCTGTAGTAGCAGCAGCAGCCTCCACTATAGAAGTAGCAGTAGCCTCCTTCACCCGTAGTAATAGAAGCAGCACCTCTGTAGTAGCAGCAGCAGCAGCCCCACTGTAGTAATAGCAGCAGCCCCCCATATTAGTACAAGCAGCCCCCCTCTAGTAGTAGCAGCCCCACTGTAGTAGCAGCTGTCCGTAGTAGTAGCAGCCCCCCTGTAGTATTAGCAGCCCCCATAGTAGTAGCAGCAGACCCTCCTGTAGTAATAGCAGCAGATCTCCCTGTAGTAGCAGCAGACCCCCGTAATAGTAGCAGCAGACCCTCCTGTAGTAGTAGCAGCCCCCCGTAGTAGTAGCAGCAGACCCTCCTGTAGTAATAGCAGCAGACCTCCCTGTAGTAGTAGCAGCCCCCCGTAGTAGTAGCAGCAGACCCTCCTGTAGTAATAGCAGCAGACCTCCCTGTAGTAGTAGCAGCCCCCCGTAGTAGTAGCAGCAGACCCTCCTGTAGTAATAGCTGCAGACCTCCCTGTAGTAGTAGCAGCCCCCCGTAGTAGTAGCAGCAGACCCTCCTGTAGTAATAGCAGCAGACCTCCCTGTAGTAGTAGCAGCCCCCCGTAGTAATAGCAGCAGACCTCCCTGTAGTAGTAACAGCCCCCCGTAGTAGTAGCAGTAGACCCTCCTGTAGTAATAGCAGCAGACCTCCCTGTAGTAGTAGCAGCCCCAGTAGTAGTAGCAGCAGACCCTCCTGTAGTAATAGCAGCAGACCTCCCTGTAGTAATAGCAGCCCCCCCCGTAGTAGTAGCAGACCCTCCTGTAGTAATAGCAGCAGACCTCCCTGTAGTAGTAGCAGCCCCCCCCCGTAGTAGTAGCAGCCCCCCCTGTAGTAGTAGCAGCCCCCCCCGTAGTAGTAGCAGCAGACCTCCCTGTAGTAGTAGCAGCCCCCCCCCCGTAGTAGTAGCAGCACACCTCCCTGTAGTAATAGCAGCAGACCTCCCTGTAGTAGTAGCAGCCCCCCCGTAGTAGTAGCAGCAGACCCTCCTGTAGTAATAGCAGCAGACCTCCCTGTAGTAGTAGCAGCCCCCCCCCGTAGTAGTAGCAGCCCCCCCTGTAGTAGTAGCAGCCCCCCCCGTAGTAGTAGCAGCAGACCTCCCTGTAGTAGTAGCAGCCCCCCCCCCCCCCGTAGTAGTAGCAGCCCCCCCCCCCCGTAGTAGTAGCAGCAGACCCTCCTGTAGTAATAGCAGCACTTGCTTCCTCTCTACTAGCAGCTAGCAGCAGCCCCCTCTATTGCCCCCACCAAAGTTACGTAGCCTCTGCTCCTCTTCAGTAGGCAGAGATGTTGGCGTTGCCTTTGCGCCACGTCTGCTCCCAGCAGTCCCTAATCTTTTAAAGTGCAGTCCCTGCATTAAGGCATGGGGGATCATGGTGGTTTGTGCTCGTTTTCCAGCAGGGGGCTGCTGCTGCTACTGCAGGGGTGCTGCTTCTACTACTACTGTTCAGGAACCAGGAAGATTAGGATGAATAGACTGAGTTCTGCAGAATAAGGACTTATAGAAAGTGAATATAATTGAATAATCTGCACATTATACAATCGCAGCCGGTAAGAAATGTCCTGTATACTCCCTGCACAAAGACCCGGGCGCCGGAGCTAAAGGGAACGTCAGTCCAAACTTGTTTTTAAGTCTCAAGACAGGAAACGGAAAGACGCTGACCCCCAGTGACCCCGCGAAATGTTGTTTTGATTTGCAGAATTTTTTTTAATTTCTTTTATTTATTTATTTTTGTTTGATAAATGAAGAGGACGACGGCCGCGAACCGGGAAAGTGGATTCAGCTGGATGGAAGGAAAGTTCTGAAGATTATTTCTTAATATTGTGCAATCATCAGCCGTATGGGCCACTTAACCCTTAATCTTCCACAATGCAGATGGTTTTATCGTGTTCCCAGTCTCGTAGACTGTGATGCTTTATAATCATTTGTAACTGGCCATGTAAATGGTGGAAATGTTCAGAGTGGGTGGAGCAATTCAGAGAACACTGTGTTATGCTCCGCCCCTTCATACAGGAGGGTATCGGGTACTGGAGAATTATTGCAAATGAGTTTGTGTGCGTTGCAATACATTGTCTTGTGAAGTGTCAAGGGTTAAAGGGGTACTGCCGTGAAAGACAAGGATAAGCGATGGGTGTCAGATTGTGGGGGGTCTGACCGCTACCCCCCCATTGATCTCCTGCCAGGTGCCCTCACCCTCCTCGCACACAGAGCAGGGGTCAGGAGGTGACCTCTATTCATCTCTATGGGAGAGCTGAATGTACACGAGTGCAGCGCTTGGGTATCTCTGGCTCTCCAATAGAGATCAATGGAGGGTGCGTGCCAACTGTGACCCATAGCCGAATGGGACCTGAGGTCCCTTCTCAGTGCTGATTGCTGTTAGGGGTTGGGGATTAGGGTTAGGATTAGGTTACTGACCAAATCCTGTATACTGAGACCAACAGGGACGTGCACAGGAATTTTGAGGGGCAGGGGCTCAATGTGAAAAAAAGGGCACACCCCATCCATATGCAACTCCCTAGACCAGTGTTAACCCAAGCACAGTCCTTAATGGACAACTGCAGCCAAAATTTAACTTATCCCCTATCCACAGGATAGGGGATAAGTGTTTGACCGCGGGGGTACGACTGCTGGGCCCCCCTGCAATCTCCTGTACGGGGCCGCGGCTGTGCCGTGGCTCTCCCGTGCAGGAGGCATGTTGGCTGCAGCATGACGTCGCGGCCGACATGCCCCCTCCATACATCTCTATGGGAGAGGCTGGGAGGCAGCGTTTATGCCTCCCCCATAGAACTGTATGGGCATGGGGCATGAACCGTCGAGCTCAGAGCTCGACGCTACGCGCATTAGCGCTCATAAAGAGCGCTAATGCCGATGCCCCGTTAGGGAGATCGCGGGGGGTCGACCACGTTTTTGCCTGCGGTCGGGAAACCGCATATGGCCGAAAAAGCAGCCGACCGGAGGCTGCGGTTCACTCCGGTCGGCTCATAAACACACTATCTATGGTTCCCGAATACTGCTGAGTGCGGGCGCCGCGATTAAGCCCTGCCCACCCCTCCTCCCAGCCGTATACGGGAACCGTAATGACAAACCGTACTGTGAACCCAGCCTTACTGTCCCTGTGGACTCTTCTAAGTCCCCTCACACAGTCCACCCTCCCTACAGTCCTCCCTGACAGACCCGGCTGATGATCACTTACTGTCCCCTCATGGCAGCTCCAGCTGATCTTCTATCCTCCATCTCTTCCTTTCCTTTCCCAGAGAGGAGCAGGGAGGGGGAGGGGCTGTCAGCAGCAGCAGGACCCCGGGAGACAGAGTCAGAGAACGCCTGTATGACAAGATGTCACTTCCTAACACTTGTATCTGCTCTTTCTTCTTGTCCCCTGCTGTTATCTCTACCAGCCGTGCCTCTATACACTCCTGCCCCTGTGCCTCTATACACTCCTGCCCCTGTGCCCCTGTGCCTAACACCGTTAAAAAAAAAAAAAAAAAAAAAAAAGCCCCCTTCAAGCCCTATGTGTGCACGTCCCTGGAGACCAATATTACCAATAATACCAGCATACAAGGATTAATATTATCACCATACATATTACCATCATACTGTTACTGACCAAATCCTGTATACTGAGACTAATAACACCAATATTACCAATAATACCAGTATACAAGGAATAATATTATCACCATACATAGTACCATCATACTGTTACTGACCAAATCCTGTATACTGAGACCAATATTACCAATGACACCAATATACACAGAGGAATATTATCACCATACATATTAACATCATACTGTTACTGACCAAATCCTGTATACTGAGACTAATAACACCAATATTACCAATAATACCAGTATACAAGGAAGACTATTATCACCATACATAGTACCATCATACTGTTACTGACCAAATCCTGTATACTGAGACCAATATTACCAATGACACCAATATACACAGAGGAATATTATCACCATACATATTAACATCATACTGGTACTGAACAAATCCTGTATACTGAGACTAATAACACCAATATTACCATTAATACCAGTATACAAGGAAGAATATTATCCCCATACATATTACCATCTTACTGACCATAGGCAGGTAGTTCCCCCATTAGGTAGGTATGTTCCATAGTAATCACTCAGTCCTCAAAAAATAAATGTCACAGGTCACAACCTAAACAAAACAAATCACTGAAAACACAAACGAGGGATCAGAACAGATATAGTGGTTGTTCATCATGGTATAATCTGGACCTAGAATTAAAGGGAACCAGACATCAAAAAAACTTTTGATATATTATAGATTAATGTATACAGAATAACTTTTCAATTGCATGTTATTAAAAAATATGCTTCTTTCTATTTAATTTTCCACTAGGGGTCTCCCTACCAGTCCTGGCCGCAAGCCCTTTTTCTAGATTTCAGACTCATGCTGGAGTCCTAAATCCCAGACTGCAGCCAGGACACAGACAAGCTCAGCACTGCTCCCTGTCTATCAATCAGACAGGCAGGAGCCAGCACTGTGCTCATAGCACAGCAGGGCATACTCCTGACTCTGCCTTACTGCAGGCCCTCATTCATTTTACTAACTGAACTCCGATCTTTCTTCTCTCTGCACTTGAAGTTGTAAACAGAGAGGAGAAGACTGTGAGCTGCCAGCTGAGCTTGTCTGTGTCCGGGCTGCAGTCTGTACAACTCTGGCCAGGACTGGTAGGGAGACCTGTAGTGGTCCTGGGCTTGCGGCCAGGACTGGTAGGGAGACCTCTAGTGGTCATTTTTTCAAAGTGGAAAATTAAATAGAAAGCAGCATATTTTTTAATAGCATGCAATTGGAAAGTTATTCTGCATACATTAATCTATAATATATATTTTTCGATGAAAGGTACCATTTAAACCTTAAAAGGGGTACTTCGCTTCTAGACATCTCATCCCCTATCCAAAGGATAGGGGATAAGATGTCTGATCGTGGGGGTCCCGCTGATGGGATTCCCTGTGATCTCCCTGCTGCACCCAGCATTCGTTATAAATGTTGGGTGCATCGCCGGAGGCTCGTGACATCACGGCCACACCCCCTCAATCACGCCCCCTACCATAGACTTGCATTGACGGGGCATGGCCGTGACATCACGAGCCTCCATCCCGCATCGCCAGTCATCCGGCATGGAGTGAAGATCGCTCCGTGCACCAGATGTTTGGGGTGCCGCAGCCGTCCTTTGGATAGGTGATAAGATGTCTAGGAGCGGAGGACCCCTTTAACTCACAAATAGAGAAGCAGACATGGCCAGACATCCACAACTCATACTATGATCTAATTGCTTCTTAGCATAATTTCAAAAACCAGTAGGTTGTTCTTGTACCTTTTAAGCCCACATCAAGGCCATCTGATAAGAGGGGGTCCCTAAACTAACACTGTCCTAGCGTCAGGCTAGAGACCACCGCCGCCACAACACAAAGTCCACTGATGGAATGACCCAGTTGCCCGTCAGCTCCACTGCTGCCCAACCAAGCCCCCGGCTCTGGGCCACAACACCCCACAAACAAAGCACCACAGAGCACCACACCAGCGTGTACACCTACCATGTGGGCTGAGAGAATGCTAGAAAACCCTTATCCTCCTGGTGATAAAAAAAAAACGCCTGGGCCGATAGGGTGGAGTGGAATGCCATGAAAGAGGGGACAGAATACAAATGGCCGCATTTCCAAAACTTGTACAATGATCTTATAGCCCCAACCATGGTGGCAGGAGGGAGTAGGGGGGGGCATCTATAGCATGTCTTGTGCAGGTGACTTCCGACTCTATTATAGAAGTCTCCCCCCCCCCCCCACACCTTGCTTGGGGACACCCTGATAAGGAGGTGGGTTCTGCAAAATCCATGACATCACGAGTGGGGCGTGGCCGTGACATTACGAGCCTCCGGCCCGCATCGCCAGTTATCTCGCATGGAGCAAAGTTCGCTCCGGATGTCTGGGAGCTGACATTGGGTGGGACCCCCATGATCAGACATCTTGTCCCCTATCCTTTGAATAGGGAATAAGATGTCTAGGGGTGGAATATCCCTTTAAGCTCGTTCACCTCTCCATTTGGTCTCCTGATATGTGGCCACCTTGGTTTGCAGAAGCTGGGGATGGGATTGGAGCAGTGATAATGGAGCTTGTCATCTTCCCGGCAGGTCGACCACCACAATGGACCACCCCTTGAAGTACCTGTTAACCCTATGTTACATTGCACCTTCATGGTTTCCTCCCTTCCCCCATCTTAAGCCCTGCTCCGGGCTCCTTACATTTGTTTGCCATTAGACTGGGTGGGAGCCGGGATTCCTCTGTTCTGCACACACTTCACTGTGTCGGATTTCTTCTGGCCTGTAATGGAAAACATCCAAGTTTTTTTTTTTTTTTGCAGGCTGAGCCTGGAGCGGCAGAGCCGGAGAAGTATAGGAGGATGCAAACACTGAGACGTCTTATTCTCAGCTCCTCACCAGTGAGGAAGTTTGTCTGGGCTGCCGACCAAAGAAGGACATTATTGGATTTGGGGATCGTCTTCTCCTCTGTTCCTACCGGGAGAGATAACAACTGAGGATGTTCTGGGATAACCAGTGTGCTCCACTCCAGCCTCACGTTCCTCGAGACATTAATGGGGCTCCCATTGTCTTCTAAAGTATTCTGAAAGAACATATTGAGAAGGTTTCCATCTTCATGAAAACCGACCCTTGAAGTCAGGGGTGATCGGTGAAGCCCAACCACAAGTTCCTGGAGACGTAGATGGGGCTCCCGTTGTCTTCTAAGATCTCCTGGAAGAGAATGAGCCAAGGACATTGAGAAGTTTTCCAACTTAACGAAGACCAATCCTCGGAGCTGAGGGCGATCGGTGCAGACGTTCTCCAGTTTACAGCTGTATTGTCCTCAAGGGAACAATGAGAGGTAGGTTACCGATAGCTCCACCGCTATGGGGGGGAGGGGGGGGGCTCCTTCTGAACAATAGCAGGTGTCCACCACCAGAGATGGCGACCTATGAAAAGGAGGAAACCGATCCTAAAAAGCCGCTGGCATCACACATTATTAAAGGGGCGAGGGACATGCAGTGTATTGTTCCCTGTTATCAGCCGGTCCAGGCTGATCACATGACAAGCCAATATACCCTATTATTACTGTTATTAGCCACTGCAGGTTAAGGGAGGAGGCCACCTGTAGGACAGGTGAACGTGTGAGGATACATTGAGGTCAGAGGACTACCATATATTACATTCAGGCCAGAGGACTACCATATATTACATTC
Source organism: Hyla sarda (assembly GCF_029499605.1). Classification (NCBI taxonomy): domain Eukaryota; kingdom Metazoa; phylum Chordata; class Amphibia; order Anura; family Hylidae; genus Hyla; species Hyla sarda. The sequence continues at coordinate 20,735 of NW_026610402.1, forward strand.
AGGTCAGAGGACTACCATATATTACATTCAGGTCAGAGGACTACCATATATAACATTCAGGTCAGAGGACTACCATATATTACATTCAGGTCAGAGGACTACCATATATTACATTCAGGTCAGAGGACTACCATATATTACATTCAGGTCAGAGGACTACCATGTATTACATTCAGGTCAGAGGACCACCATATATTACATTCAGGTCAGAGGACTACCATATATTACATTAAGTTCAGAGGACTACCATATATTACATTTAGGTCAGCGGAGCTACCATATATTACATTTAGGTCAGAGGACTACCATATATTACATTTAAGCCAGACGACTATCATATATTACCAGAGGACTATCATTTATTACCAGAGGACTACTATATATTACTTTTAGATCAGAGGACTACCATATATTACATTTAGGTCAGAGGACTACCATATATTTCTTTTAGATCAGAGGACTACCATATATTACATTTAAGCCAGAGGACTACCATATATTAAATTCAGGTCAGAGGACCACCATATATTACATTTAGGTCAGGGGACTCCATATATTACATTTAGGTCAGAGGACTACCATATATTACATTTAGGTCAGAGGACTACCATATATTACATTTAGGTCAGAGGACTACCATATATTACATTCAGGTCAGGGGACTACCATATATTACATTTAGGTCAGAGGACTGCCATATATTACATTCAGGTCAGGGGACTACCATATATTACATTTAGGTCAGAGGACTACCATATATTACATTTAGGTCAGAGGACTACCATATATTACATTTAGGTCAGGGGACTACCATATATTACATTCTGGTCAGAGGACCACCATATATTACATTTAGCTCAGAGGACTACCATATATTACATTTAGGTCATAGGACTACCATATATTACATTTAGGTCAGAGGACTACCATATATTACATTTAGCTCAGAGGACTACCATATATTACATTTAGGTCAGAGGACTACCATATATTACATTTAGGTCAGAGGACTACCATATTTTACATTTAGGTCAGGGGACTACATATATTACATTTAGGTCAGAGGACTACCATATATTACATTTAGGTCAGAGGACTACCATATATTACATTTAGCTCAGAGGACTACCATATATTACATTTAGGTCATAGGACTACCATATATTACATTTAGGTCAGAGGACTACCATATATTACATTTAGGTCAGAGGACTACCATATATTACATTTAGCTCAGAGGACTACCATATATTACATTTAGGTCAGAGGACTACCATATATTACATTTAGCTCAGAGGACTACCATATATTACATTTAGGTCAGAGGACTACCATATATTACATTTAGGTAAGAGGACTACCATATATTACATTTAGGTCGGAGGACTACCATATATTACATTTAGGTCGGAGGACTACCATATATTACATTTAGGTCAGGGGACTACCATATATTACATTTAGGTCAGGGGACCACCATATATTACATTTAGGTCAGAGGACCACCATATTTTACATTTAGGTCAGAGGACTACCATATATATTACATTTAGGTCAGGGGACTACCATATATTACATTTAGGTCAGAGGACTACCATATATTACATTTAGGTCAGAGGACTACCATATATTACATTAAGGTAAGAGGACTACCATATATTACATTTAGCTCAGAGGACTACCATATATTACATTTAGGTCAGGGGACCACCATATATTACATTTAGGTCAGAGGACCACCATATTTTACATTTAGGTCAGAGGACTACCATATATATTACATTTAGGTCAGGGGACTACCATATATTACATTTAGGTCAGAGGACTACCATATATTACATTTAGGTCAGAGGACTACCATATATTACATTTAGGTCAGAGGACTACCATATATCACATTTAGGTCAGAGGACTACCATATATTACATTTAGGTCGGAGGACTACCATATATTAAATTTAGGTCGGGGAACTACCATATATTACATTCAGGTTAGAGGACTACCATATATTACATTTAGGTCAGAGGACTACCATATATTACATTCAGGTCAGGGGACTACCATATATTACATTTAGGTCAGAGGACTACCATATATTACATTTAGGTCAGAGGACTACCATATATTACATTTAGGTCAGGGGACTACCATGTATTACATTTAGATCAGGGGACCACCATATATTACATTTAGGTCAGAGGACTACCATATATTACATTTAGGTCAGAGGACTACCATATATTACAATTAGGTCAGGGGACTACCATATATTACATTTAGGTCAGGGGGACTACCATATATTACATTTAGGTCAGAGGACTACCATATATTACATTTAGGTCAGAGGACTACCATATATTACATTTAGGTCAGAGGACTACCATATATATTACATTTAGGTCAGGGGACAACCATGTATTACATTTAGGTCAGGGGACTACCATATATTACATTTCGATCAGAGGACTACCATATATTACATTTAAGCCAGACGACTATCATTTATTACCAGAGGACTACTATATATTACTTTTAGATCAGAGGACTACCATATATTACATTTAGGTCAGAGGACTACCATATATTTCTTTTAGATCAGAGGACTACCATATATTACATTTAAGCCAGAGGACTACCATATATTAAATTCAGGTCAGAGGACCACCATATATTACATTTAGGTCAGGGGACTCTATATATTACATTTAGGTCAGAGGACTACCATATATTACATTTAGGTCAGAGGACTACCATATATTACATTTAGGTCAGAGGACTACCATATATTACATTCAGGTCAGGGGACTACCATATATTACATTTAGGTCAGGGGACCACCATATATTACATTTAGGTCAGAGGACCACCATATTTTACATTTAGGTCAGAGGACTACCATATATATTACATTTAGGTCAGGGGACTACCATATATTACATTTAGGTCAGAGGACTACCATATATTACATTTAGGTCAGAGGACTACCATATATTACATTAAGGTAAGAGGACTACCATATATTACATTTAGCTCAGAGGACTACCATATATTACATTTAGGTCAGGGGACCACCATATATTACATTTAGGTCAGAGGACCACCATATTTTACATTTAGGTCAGAGGACTACCATATATATTACATTTAGGTCAGGGGACTACCATATATTACATTTAGGTCAGAGGACTACCATATATTACATTTAGGTCAGAGGACTACCATATATTACATTTAGGTCAGAGGACTACCATATATCACATTTAGGTCAGAGGACTACCATATATTACATTTAGGTCGGAGGACTACCATATATTAAATTTAGGTCGGGGAACTACCATATATTACATTCAGGTTAGAGGACTACCATATATTACATTTAGGTCAGAGGACTACCATATATTACATTCAGGTCAGGGGACTACCATATATTACATTTAGGTCAGAGGACTACCATATATTACATTTAGGTCAGAGGACTACCATATATTACATTTAGGTCAGGGGACTACCATGTATTACATTTAGATCAGGGGACCACCATATATTACATTTAGGTCAGAGGACTACCATATATTACATTTAGGTCAGAGGACTACCATATATTACAATTAGGTCAGGGGACTACCATATATTACATTTAGGTCAGGGGGACTACCATATATTACATTTAGGTCAGAGGACTACCATATATTACATTTAGGTCAGAGGACTACCATATATTACATTTAGGTCAGAGGACTACCATATATATTACATTTAGGTCAGGGGACAACCATGTATTACATTTAGGTCAGGGGACTACCATATATTACATTTCGATCAGAGGACTACCATATATTACATTTAGGTCAGAGGACTACCATATATTTCTTTTAGATCAGAGGACTACCATATATTACATTTAAGCCAGAGGACTACCATATATTAAATTCAGGTCAGAGGACCACCATATATTACATTTAGGTCAGGGGACTCTATATATTACATTTAGGTCAGAGGACTACCATATATTACATTTAGGTCAGAGGACTACCATATATTACATTTAGGTCAGAGGACTACCATATATTACATTCAGGTCAGGGGACTACCATATATTACATTTAGGTCAGAGGACTGCCATATATTACATTCAGGTCAGGGGACTACCATATATTACATTTAGGTCAGAGGACTACCATATATTACATTTAGGTCAGAGGACTACCATATATTACATTTAGGTCAGGGGACTACCATATATTACATTCTGGTCAGAGGACCACCATATATTACATTTAGCTCAGAGGACTACCATATATTACATTTAGGTCATAGGACTACCATATATTACATTTAGGTCAGAGGACTACCATATATTACATTTAGCTCAGAGGACTACCATATATTACATTTAGGTCAGAGGACTACCATATATTACATTTAGGTCAGAGGACTACCATATATTACATTTAGGTCAGGGGACTACATATATTACATTTAGGTCAGAGGACTACCATATATTACATTTAGGTCAGAGGACTACCATATATTACATTTAGGTCAGAGGACTACCATATATTACATTTAGCTCAGAGGACTACCATATATTACATTTAGGTCATAGGACTACCATATATTACATTTAGGTCAGAGGACTACCATATATTACATTTAGGTCAGAGGACTACCATATATTACATTTAGCTCAGAGGACTACCATATATTACATTTAGGTAAGAGGACTACCATATATTACATTTAGCTCAGAGGACTACCATATATTACATTTAGGTCAGAGGACTACCATATATTACATTTAGGTAAGAGGACTACCATATATTACATTTAGGTCGGAGGACTACCATATATTACATTTAGGTCGGAGGACTACCATATATTACATTTAGGTCAGGGGACTACCATATATTACATTTAGGTCAGGGGACCACCATATATTACATTTAGGTCAGAGGACCACCATATTTTACATTTAGGTCAGAGGACTACCATATATATTACATTTAGGTCAGGGGACTACCATATATTACATTCAGGTCAGAGGACTACCATATATTACATTTAGGTCAGAGGACTACCATATATTACATTTAGGTCAGAGGACTACCATATATTACATTTAGCTCAGAGGACTACCATATATTACATTTAGGTCAGAGGACTACCATATATTACATTAAGGTAAGAGGACTACCATATATTACATTTAGCTCAGAGGACTACCATATATTACATTTAGGTCAGGGGACCACCATATATTACATTTAGGTCAGAGGACCACCATATTTTACATTTAGGTCAGAGGACTACCATATATATTACATTTAGGTCAGGGGACTACCATATATTACATTTAGGTCAGAGGACTACCATATATTACATTTAGGTCAGAGGACTACCATATATTACATTTAGGTCAGAGGACTACCATATATTACATTTAGGTCAGAGGACTACCATATATTACATTTAGGTCGGAGGACTACCATATATTAAATTTAGGTCGGGGAACTACCATATATTACATTCAGGTTAGAGGACTACCATATATTACATTTAGGTCAGAGGACTACCATATATTACATTCAGGTCAGGGGACTACCATATATTACATTTAGGTCAGAGGACTACCATATATTACATTTAGGTCAGAGGACTACCATATATTACATTTAGGTCAGGGGACTACCATGTATTACATTTAGATCAGGGGACCACCATATATTACATTTAGGTCAGAGGACTACCATATATTACATTTAGGTCAGAGGACTACCATATATTACAATTAGGTCAGGGGACTACCATATATTACATTTAGGTCAGGGGGACTACCATATATTACATTTAGGTCAGAGGACTACCATATATTACATTTAGGTCAGAGGACTACCATATATTACATTTAGGTCAGAGGACTACCATATATATTACATTTAGGTCAGGGGACAACCATGTATTACATTTAGGTCAGGGGACTACCATATATTACATTTCGATCAGAGGACTACCATATATTACATTTAGGTCAGGGGACTACCATGTATTACATTTAGGTCAGGGGACTACCATATATTACATTTAGGTCAGAGGACCACCATATATTACATTTAGGTCAGAGGACTACCATATATTGCATTTAGGTCACAGGACTACCATATATTACATTTAGGTCAGAGGACTACCATATATGACATTTAGGTCAGAGGACTACCATATATTACATTTAGGTCAGAGGACTACCATATATAACATTTAGGTCAGAGGACTACCATATATTACATTTAGGTCAGGGGACTACCATATATTACATTTAGGTCAGGGGACTACCATATATTACATTTTGGTTAGAGGACTACCATATATATTACATTTAGGTCAGGGGACTACCATATATTACATTTAGGTCAGAGGACTACCATATATTACATTTAGGTCAGAGGACTACCATATATTACATTTAGGTCAGAGGACTACCATATATTACATTTAGGTCAGAGGACTACCATATATTACATTAAGGTCAGGGGACTACCATATATTACATTTAAGTCAGAGGACTACCATATATTACATTTAGGTCAGAGGACTACCATATATTACATTTAGGTCAGAGGACTACCATATATATTACATTTAGGTCAGGGGACTACCATGTATTACATTTAGGTCAGGGGACTACCATATATTACATTTAGGTCAGAGGACTACCATATATTACATTTAGGTCAGAGGACTACCATATATTACATTTAGGTCAGAGGACTACCATATATTACATTTAGGTCAGAGGACCACCATATATTACATTTAGCTCAGAGGACTACCATATATTACATTTAGGTAAGAGGACTACCATATATTACATTTAGCTCAGAGGACTACCATATATTACATTTAGGTCAGAGGACTACCATATATTACATTTAGGTAAGAGGACTACCATATATTACATTTAGGTCAGAGGACTACCATGTATTACATTTAGGTCGGAGGACTACCATATATTACATTTAGGTCGGAGGACTACCATATATTACATTTAGGTCAGGGGACTACCATATATTACATTTAGGTCAGGGGACCACCATATATTACATTTAGGTCAGAGGACCACCATATTTTACATTTAGGTCAGAGGACTACCATATATATTACATTTAGGTCAGGGTACCACCATATATTACATTTAGGTCAGAGGACCACCATATTTTACATTTAGGTCAGAGGACTACCATATATATTACATTTAGGTCAGAGGACTACCATATATTACATTTAGGTCAGAGGACTACCATATATTACATTTAGGTCAGAGGACTACCATATATTACATTTAGGTCAGAGGACTACCATATATTACATTTAGGTCAGAGGACTACCATATATTACATTTAGGTCGGAGGACTACCATATATTAAATTTAGGTCGGGGAACTACCATATATTACATTCAGGTTAGAGGACTACCATATATTACATTTAGGTCAGAGGACTACCATATATTACATTTAGGTCAGAGGACTACCATATATTACATTCAGGTCAGGGGACTACCATATATTACATTTAGGTCAGAGGACTACCATATATTACATTTAGGTCAGAGGACTACCATATATTACATTTAGGTCAGGGGACTACCATGTATTACATTTAGATCAGGGGACTACCATATATTACATTTAGGTCAGAGGACTACCATATATTACATTTAGGTCAGAGGACTACCATATATTACATTTAGGTCAGGGGACTACCATATATTACATTTAGGTCAGGGGGACTACCATATATTACATTTAGGTCAGAGGACCACCATATATTACATTTAGGTCAGAGGACTACCATATATATTACATTTAGGTCAGGGGACTACCATGTATTACATTTAGGTCAGGGGACTACCATATATTACATTTCGATCAGAGGACTACCATATATTACATTTAGGTCAGGGGACTACCATATATTACATTTAGGTCAGAGGACTACCATATATTACATTTAGGTCAGAGGACTACCATATATTGCATTTAGGTCAGAGGACTACCATATATTACATTTAGGTCAGAGGACCACCATATATTACATTTAGGTCAGAGGACTACCATATATGACATTTAGGTCAGAGGACTACCATATATTACATTTAGGTCAGGGGACTACCATATATTACATTTAGGTCAGGGGACCACCATATATTAAATTTAGGTCAGAGGACCACCATATTTTACATTTAGGTCAGAGGACTACCATATATATTACATTTAGGTCAGGGGACTACCATATATTACATTTAGGTCAGAGGACTACCATATATTACATTTAGGTCAGAGGACTACCATATATTACATTTAGGTCAGAGGACTACCATATATTACATTTAGGTCAGAGGACTACCATATATTACATTTAGGTCGGAGGACTACCATATATTAAATTTAGGTCGGGGAACTACCATATATTACATTCAGGTTAGAGGACTACCATATATTACATTTAGGTCAGAGGACTACCATATATTACATTTAGGTCAGAGGACTACCATATATTACATTCAGGTCAGGGGACTACCATATATTACATTTAGGTCAGAGGACTACCATATATTACATTTAGGTCAGAGGACTACCATATATTACATTTAGGTCAGGGGACTACCATGTATTACATTTAGATCAGGGGACTACCATATATTACATTTAGGTCAGAGGACTACCATATATTACATTTAGGTCAGAGGACTACCATATATTACATTTAGGTCAGGGGACTACCATATATTACATTTAGGTCAGGGGGACTACCATATATTACATTTAGGTCAGAGGACCACCATATATTACATTTAGGTCAGAGGACTACCATATATATTACATTTAGGTCAGGGGACTACCATGTATTACATTTAGGTCAGGGGACTACCATATATTACATTTAGGTCAGAGGACTACCATATATTACATTTAGGTCAGAGGACTACCATATATTGCATTTAGGTCACAGGACTACCATATATTACATTTAGGTCAGAGGACTACCATATATGACATTTAGGTCAGAGGACTACCATGTATTACATTTAGGTCGGAGGACTACCATATATTACATTTAGGTCAGGGGACTACCATATATTACATTTAGGTCAGAGGACTACCATATATTACATTTAGGTCAGAGGACTACCATATATTGCATTTAGGTCAGAGGACTACCATATATTACATTTAGGTCAGAGGACTACCATATATGACATTTAGGTCAGAGGACTACCATATATTACATTTAGGTCAGAGGACTACCATGTATTACATTTAGGTCGGAGGACTACCATATATTACATTTAGGTCGGAGGACTACCATATATTACATTTAGGTCAGGGGACTACCATATATTACATTTAGGTCAGGGGACCACCATATATTACATTTAGGTCAGAGGACCACCATATTTTACATTTAGGTCAGAGGACTACCATATATATTACATTTAGGTCAGGGGACCACCATATATTACATTTAGGTCAGAGGACCACCATATTTTACATTTAGGTCAGAGGACTACCATATATATTACATTTAGGTCAGAGGACTACCATATATTACATTTAGGTCAGAGGACTACCATATATTACATTTAGGTTAGAGGACTACCATATATTACATTTAGGTCAGAGGACGACCATATATTACATTTAGGTCAGAGGACTACCATATATTACATTTAGGTCAGAGGACTACCATATATTACATTTAGGTCAGAGGACTACCATATATTACATTTAGGTCAGAAGACTACAATATATTACATTTAGGTCAGAGGACTACCATATATTACATTTAGGTCAGAGGACTACCATATATTACATTTAGGTCAGAGGACTACCATATATTACATTTAGGTCAGGGGACTACCATATATTACATTTAGGTCAGAGGACTACCATATATTACTTTAGGTCAGGGGACTACCATGTATTACATTTAGGTCATAGGACTACCATATATTACATTCTGGTCAGAGGGACTACCATATATTACATTCAGGTCAGAGGACTACCATATATTACATTCAGGCCAGATGACTACCATATATTACATTTAGGTCAGAGGACTACCATATATTACATTCTGGTCAGAGGACTACCATATATTACATTCAGGTCAGAGGACTACCATATATTACATTTAGGTTAGGGGACTACCATATATTACATTTAGGTCAGAGGACTACCATATATTACATTTAGGTCAGAGGACTACCATATATGACATTTAGGTCAGAGGACTACCATATATTACATTTAGGTCAGAGGACTACCATATATTACATTCTGGTCAGAGGACTACCATATATTACATTCAGGTCAGAGGACTACCATATATTACATTTAGGTTAGGGGACTACCATATATTACATTTAGGTTAGAGGACCACCATATATGACATTTAGGTCAGAGGACTACCATATATTACATTTAGGTCAGAGGACTATCATATATAACATTTAGGTCAGAGGACTACCATATATAACATTTAGGTCAGAGGACTACCATATATTACATTTAGGTCAGAGGACTATCATATATTACATTTAGGTCAGAGGACTACCATATATAACATTTAGGTCAGAGGACTACCATATATAACATTTAGGTCAGAGGACTACCATATATTACATTTAGGTCAGAGGACCACCATATATTACATTTAGGTCAGAGGACTACCATATATTACATTTAGGTCAGAGGACTACCATATAATACTTTTAGGTCAGAGGACTACCATATATTACTTTTAGGTCAGAGGACCACCATATATTACTTTTAGGTCAGAGGACCACCATATATTACTTTTAGGTCAGAGGACTACCATATATTACATTTAGGTCAGAGGACTACCATATATTACTTTTAGGTCAGAGGACCACCATATATTACATTTAGGTCAGAGGACCACCATATATTACATTTAGGTCAGAGGACTACCATATATTACATTTAGGTCAGAGGACTACCATATATTACTTTTAGGTCAGAGGACTACCATATATTACTTTTAGGTCAGAGGACCACCATATATTACTTTTAGGTCAGAGGACCACCATATATTACATTTAGGTCAGAGGACTACCATATATTACTTTTAGGTCAGAGGACTACCATATATTACTTTTAGGTCAGAGGACCACCATATATTACTTTTAGGTCAGAGGACCACCATATATTACTTTTAGGTCAGAGGACTACCATATATTACATTTAGGTCAGAGGACTACCATATATTACTTTTAGGTCAGAGGACCACCATATATTACTTTTAGGTCAGAGGACCACCATATATTACTTTTAGGTCAGAGGACCACCATATATTACTTTTAGGTCAGAGGACTACCATATATTACATTTAGGTCAGAGGACTACCATATATTACATTTAGGTTAGAGGACTACCATATATTACATTTAGGTCAGAGGACTACCATATATTACATTTAGGTTAGAGGACTACAATATATTACATTTAGGTCAGAGGACTACCATATATTACATTTAGGTCAGAGGACTACCATATATTACATTTAGGTCAGAGGACTACCATATATTACATTTAGGTCAGAGGACTACCATATATTACATTTAGGTCAGAGGACTACCATATATTACATTTAGGTCAGAGGACTACCATATATTACATTTAGGTCAGAGGACTACCATATATTACATTTAGGTCAGAGGACTACCATATATATTACATTTAGGTCAGAGGACTACCATATATTACATTTAGATCAGAGGACTACCATATATATTACATTTAGGTTAGAGGACTACAATATATTACATTCCGGTCAGAGGACTACCATATATTACATTTAGGTCAGAGGACCACCATATATTACATTTAGGTCAGGGGACCACCATATATGACATTTAGGTCAGAGGACTACCATATATTACATTTAGGTTAGAGGACTACAATATATTACATTCCGGTCAGAGGACTACCATATATTACATTTAGGTCAGAGGACTACCATATATTACATTTAGGTCAGGGGACCACCATATATGACATTTAGGTCAGAGGACTACCATATATTACATTTAGGTTAGAGGACTACAATATATTACATTCCGGTCAGAGGACTACCATATATTACTTTTAGGTCAGAGGACCACCATATATTACTTTTAGGTCAGAGGACCACCATATATTACTTTTAGGTCAGAGGACTACCATATATTACATTTAGGTCAGAGGACTACCATATATTACTTTTAGGTCAGAGGACCACCATATATTACTTTTAGGTCAGAGGACCACCATATATTACTTTTAGGTCAGAGGACCACCATATATTACATTTAGGTCAGAGGACTACCATATATTACATTTAGGTCAGAGGACTACCATATATTACATTTAGGTTAGAGGACTACAATATATTACATTTAGGTCAGAGGACTACCATATATTACATTTAGGTCAGAGGACTACCATATATTACATTTAGGTCAGAGGACTACCATATATTACATTTAGGTCAGAGGACTACCATATATTACATTTAGGTCAGAGGACTACCATATATTACATTTAGGTCAGAGGACTACCATATATTACATTTAGATCAGAGGACTACCATATATATTACATTTAGGTTAGAGGACTACAATATATTACATTCCGGTCAGAGGACTACCATATATTACATTTAGGTCAGAGGACCACCATATATTACATTTAGGTCAGGGGACCACCATATATGACATTTAGGTCAGAGGACTACCATATATTACATTTAGGTTAGAGGACTACAATATATTACATTCCGGTCAGAGGACTACCATATATTACATTTAGGTCAGAGGACCACCATATATTACATTTAGGTCAGGGGACCACCATATATGACATTTAGGTCAGAGGACTACCATATATTACATTTAGGTTAGAGGACTACAATATATTACATTCCGGTCAGAGGACTACCATATATTACTTTTAGGTCAGAGGACCACCATATATTACTTTTAGGTCAGAGGACCACCATATATTACTTTTAGGTCAGAGGACTACCATATATTACATTTAGGTCAGAGGACTACCATATATTACTTTTAGGTCAGAGGACCACCATATATTACTTTTAGGTCAGAGGACCACCATATATTACTTTTAGGTCAGAGGACCACCATATATTACATTTAGGTCAGAGGACTACCATATATTACATTTAGGTTAGAGGACTACAATATATTACATTTAGGTCAGAGGACTACCATATATTACATTTAGGTCAGAGGACTACCATATATTACATTTAGGTCAGAGGACTACCATATATTACATTTAGGTCAGAGGACTACCATATATTACATTTAGGTCAGAGGACTACCATATATTACATTTAGGTCAGAGGACTACCATATATTACATTTAGATCAGAGGACTACCATATATATTACATTTAGGTTAGAGGACTACAATATATTACATTCCGGTCAGAGGACTACCATATATTACATTTAGGTCAGAGGACCACCATATATTACATTTAGGTCAGGGGACCACCATATATGACATTTAGGTCAGAGGACTACCATATATTACATTTAGGTTAGAGGACTACAATATATTACATTCCGGTCAGAGGACTACCATATATTACATTTAGGTCAGAGGACCACCATATATTACATTTAGGTCAGGGGACCACCATATATGACATTTAGGTCAGAGGACTACCATATATTACATTTAGGTTAGAGGACTACAATATATTACATTCCGGTCAGAGGACTACCATATATTACTTTTAGGTCAGAGGACCACCATATATTACTTTTAGGTCAGAGGACCACCATATATTACTTTTAGGTCAGAGGACTACCATATATTACATTTAGGTCAGAGGACTACCATATATTACTTTTAGGTCAGAGGACCACCATATATTACTTTTAGGTCAGAGGACCACCATATATTACTTTTAGGTCAGAGGACCACCATATATTACATTTAGGTCAGAGGACTACCATATATTACATTTAGGTCAGAGGACTACCATATATTACATTTAGGTTAGAGGACTACAATATATTACATTTAGGTCAGAGGACTACCATATATTACATTTAGGTCAGAGGACTACCATATATTACATTTAGGTCAGAGGACTACCATATATTACATTTAGGTCAGAGGACTACCATATATTACATTTAGGTCAGAGGACTACCATATATTACATTTAGGTCAGAGGACTACCATATATTACATTTAGATCAGAGGACTACCATATATTACATTTAGGTTAGAGGACTACAATATATTACATTCCGGTCAGAGGACTACCATATATTACATTTAGGTCAGAGGACCACCATATATTACATTTAGGTCAGGGGACCACCATATATGACATTTAGGTCAGAGGACTACCATATATTACATTTAGGTTAGAGGACTACAATATATTACATTCCGGTCAGAGGACTACCATATATTACATTTAGGTCAGAGGACCACCATATATTACATTTAGGTCAGGGGACCACCATATATGACATTTAGGTCAGAGGACTACCATATATTACATTTAGGTTAGAGGACTACAATATATTACATTCCGGTCAGAGGACTACCATATATTACATTTAGGTCAGAGGACCACCATATATTACATTTAGGTCAGGGGACCACCATATATGACATTTAGGTCAGAGGACTACCATATATTACATTTAGGTTAGAGGACTACAATATATTACATTCCGGTCAGAGGACTACCATATATTACTTTTAGGTCAGAGGACCACCATATATTACTTTTAGGTCAGAGGACCACCATATATTACTTTTAGGTCAGAGGACTACCATATATTACATTTAGGTCAGAGGACTACCATATATTACTTTTAGGTCAGAGGACCACCATATATTACTTTTAGGTCAGAGGACCACCATATATTACTTTTAGGTCAGAGGACCACCATATATTACATTTAGGTCAGAGGACCACCATATATTACATTTAGGTCAGAGGACTACCATATATTACATTTAGGTTAGAGGACTACAATATATTACATTTAGGTCAGAGGACTACCATATATTACATTTAGGTCAGAGGACTACCATATATTACATTTAGGTCAGAGGACTACCATATATTACATTTAGGTCAGAGGACTACCATATATTACATTTAGGTCAGAGGACTACCATATATTACATTTAGGTCAGAGGACTACCATATATTACATTTAGGTCAGAGGACTACCATATATTACATTTAGGTCAGAGGACCACCATATATTACATTTAGGTCAGAGGACCACCATATATTACATTTAGGTCAGAGGACCACCATATATATTACATTTAGGTTAGAGGACTACAATATATTACATTCCGGTCAGAGGACTACCATATATTACATTTAGGTCAGAGGACCACCATATATTACATTTAGGTCAGGGGACCACCATATATGACATTTAGGTCAGAGGACTACCATATATTACATTTAGGTTAGAGGACTACAATATATTACATTCCGGTCAGAGGACTACCATATATTACTTTTAGGTCAGAGGACCACCATATATTACTTTTAGGTCAGAGGACCACCATATATTACTTTTAGGTCAGAGGACTACCATATATTACATTTAGGTCAGAGGACTACCATATATTACTTTTAGGTCAGAGGACCACCATATATTACTTTTAGGTCAGAGGACCACCATATATTACTTTTAGGTCAGAGGACCACCATATATTACATTTAGGTCAGAGGACTACCATATATTACATTTAGGTCAGAGGACTACCATATATTACATTTAGGTTAGAGGA
Organism: Hyla sarda; assembly: GCF_029499605.1. Classification (NCBI taxonomy): domain Eukaryota; kingdom Metazoa; phylum Chordata; class Amphibia; order Anura; family Hylidae; genus Hyla; species Hyla sarda. Next base: position 36,603 of record NW_026610402.1, read on the forward strand.
CTACAATATATTACATTTAGGTCAGAGGACTACCATATATTACATTTAGGTCAGAGGACTACCATATATTACATTTAGGTCAGAGGACTACCATATATTACATTTAGGTCAGAGGACTACCATATATTACATTTAGGTCAGAGGACTACCATATATTACATTTAGGTCAGAGGACTACCATATATTACATTTAGATCAGAGGACTACCATATATATTACATTTAGGTTAGAGGACTACAATATATTACATTCCGGTCAGAGGACTACCATATATTACATTTAGGTCAGAGGACCACCATATATTACATTTAGGTCAGGGGACCACCATATATGACATTTAGGTCAGAGGACTACCATATATTACATTTAGGTTAGAGGACTACAATATATTACATTCCGGTCAGAGGACTACCATATATTACATTTAGGTCAGAGGACCACCATATATTACATTTAGGTCAGGGGACCACCATATATGACATTTAGGTCAGAGGACTACCATATATTACATTTAGGTTAGAGGACTACAATATATTACATTCCGGTCAGAGGACTACCATATATTACTTTTAGGTCAGAGGACCACCATATATTACTTTTAGGTCAGAGGACCACCATATATTACTTTTAGGTCAGAGGACTACCATATATTACATTTAGGTCAGAGGACTACCATATATTACTTTTAGGTCAGAGGACCACCATATATTACTTTTAGGTCAGAGGACCACCATATATTACTTTTAGGTCAGAGGACCACCATATATTACATTTAGGTCAGAGGACCACCATATATTACATTTAGGTCAGAGGACTACCATATATTACATTTAGGTTAGAGGACTACAATATATTACATTTAGGTCAGAGGACTACCATATATTACATTTAGGTCAGAGGACTACCATATATTACATTTAGGTCAGAGGACTACCATATATTACATTCTGGTCAGAGGACTACCATATATTACATTTAGGTCAGAGGACTACCATATATTACATTTAGGTCAGAGGACTACCATATATTACATTTAGGTCAGAGGACTACCATATATTACATTTAGGTCAGAGGACTACCATATATTACATTTAGGTCAGAGGACTACCATATATTACATTTAGGTCAGAGGACTACCATATATTACATTTAGGTCAGAGGACCACCATATATTACATTTAGGTCAGAGGACCACCATATATTACATTTAGGTCAGAGGACCACCATATATATTACATTTAGGTTAGAGGACTACAATATATTACATTCCGGTCAGAGGACTACCATATATTACATTTAGGTCAGAGGACCACCATATATTACATTTAGGTCAGGGGACCACCATATATGACATTTAGGTCAGAGGACTACCATATATTACATTTAGGTTAGAGGACTACAATATATTACATTCCGGTCAGAGGACCACCATATATTGCATTTAGGTCAGAGGACCACCATATATTACATTTAGGTCAGAGGACCACCATATATTACATTTAGGTCAGAGGACCACCATATATTGCATTTAGGTCAGAGGACCACCATATATTGCATTTAGGTCAGAGGACTACCATATATTACATTTAGGTCAGAGGACTACCATATATTACATTTAGGTCAGAGGACCACCATATATTACATTTAGGTCAGAGGACTACCATATATAACATTTAGGTCAGAGGACTACCATATATTACTTTTAGGTCAGAGGACCACCATATATTACATTTAGGTCAGAGGACTACCATATATATTACATTTAGGTCAGAGAACTACCATATATTACATTTAGGTCAGAGGACTACCATATATGACATTTAGGTCAGAGGACTACCATATATTACTTTTAGGTCAGAGGACCACCATATTTTGCTCTCTGTTATCAGCTGTAATGACAGTACAGTCTTTCTTTCTCATGGTTTGCTGCGGTGTAGTTTTCTATTCAATTCTGCAACTTTTGTTTTTTCAACATCTCTGCCGTCTGTCAGTGAATGACAACAATGCACGGATACAGCCAGAGACTGGAATCTGTCACACATAATATATTTCTACATAGCTGACAACTGTATCCACAGCCTAGCCCAGCGGTCTCCAATCTGCAGACCTCCAGATGTTGCAAAACTACAACTCCCAGCATGCCAGGCATGCAACATCTGGACAGCCATAGTTTGGAGACCACTGGTCCACATCATTATGTCCCAACCTGTTTCAAAACCACAATTCCCAGGCTTTCTGGGCATGCTGGGAATTGTAATTTAGCAACAGCTGGAGGCACACTGGTCTAGACTGATACATTTTTTTTTTTTTTACCTGCTCTGATACATTATAACAAACCATCAGAGCCAGAGAGATAGTTGTGGTGCTGGCTCTTTTAGCCCATAGTGAGTTGTCTAGAAATTGTAACAAACCCTCAGCTCTAGATGTCAAGAAATATTCCTAGTAACAAAATTAAAGGGGTACTCCGGAGGAAAACTTATTATTTATTTATTTATTTTTTTTTTTTTAATCAACCGGTGCCAGAAAATTAAACAGATTTGTAAATTACTTCTATTAAAAAAAAATCTTAATCCTTCCAGTACTTATTAGCTGCTGAATACTACAGAGGAAATGATTTTCTTTTTGGAACACAGTGCTCTCTGCTGACATCACGAGCACAGTGCTCTCTGCTGACACCTCTGTCCATTTAAAGAACTATCCAGAGTAAAAGAAAATCCCCATAGAAAACATATGCTGCTCTGGACAGTTCCTAAAATGGACAGAGGTGTCAGCAGAGAGCACTATGCTCGTGATGTCAGCAGAGAGCTCTGTGTTCCAAAAAGAAAAGAATTTCCTCTGTAGTATTCAGCAGCTAATAAGTACAGGAAGGATTAAGGTTTTTTAATAGAAGTAATTTACAAATCTGTTTAACTTTCCGACACCAGTTGATTAAAAAAAAAAATTAAAATTAAAAAAAGTTTTCCACCGGAGTACCCCTTTAAGAGTAGAAAGTAGCTTATTGGAAAACAGATGTAGCAGAGCCGAACGCGTATTTAGTTTTTTATATGCACTGATCAGTGTTTCCCAACAAGGGTGTTTTCCGCTGGATTCTGCTTTGAAATTGCGCCGTGTGAACGAGGTTTTATGTTTCGCTTTGCTGTACGCCCCAATAACATCTATTTTTGAGACAAATATTTTTTTTTTGTATTTTTTTTTATTTTCCGAATTGAAGGAAAACAAGACAGAGCAAACAGCTGGAGGCGCGACAAAGGCAACACCGCACCTCATCAGACTCCGACATGGCCCCAAAAACAGGAACTGGCTGCTCACCAGTGTCTGGAACAGGGTTTCCCAAACAGGGTGCCTCCAGCTGTTGCAAAACTACAACTCCCAGCAGGCCCGGACAGCCGAAGGCTGTCCTGGCCTGCTGGGAGTTGTAGTTTTGCAATTTTGTAAGGGTTTTACATTTCTACACAGCACACTTTTTTGGTTAAGATTTTATTTATTTTTTTGTAATTTTTTTTATTTATTTTTTATTTATTTATTTATTTATTTATTTATTTATTTATTTAAAGTAATATGCTTAAAGGGGTACATCAAAGTACCCCTTTAAGCATATTATTTTAAATCAACAAATAAAAAATAAATAAATAAAAAAAAATTGATGGATTTGATGGAGAACTATTTTTTTTTTTTTAAATCAACTGGTGCCAGAGAGTTAAACAGATTTGTAAATTACTTCTATTTAAAAAAAAATCTTAATCCTTCCAGTACTTATCAGCTGCTGTATTTTTTTTTATTTCTTTCCAGTCTGACCACAGTGCTCTCTGCTGACACCTCTGTCCATTTTAGGAATTGTCTACAGTAGGATACATTTTCTATGGGGGATTTTCTCCTACTCTGGACACTTCCTGACAAGGACAGAGGTGTCAGCAGAGAGCACTGCAGTCAGACTGATAAGAACAACTCAACTTTCTCAACTTCTTATACAGCAGCTGTTAAGTACTGGAAGGATTAAGATTTTTTTTTAATAGACGTAATTTACAAATCTATTTAACTTTCTGGCACCAGTTGATTTGAAAAATAAATAAATAAATATATAAATAAACAGATACATTTCTTTCCACCAGAGTGTCCGGGCATGCTGGGAGTTGTAGTTTTGCAACAGCTGGAGGCACCCTGTTGGGAAACACTGGAGCTATTGTGCACGTTCGGCTCTGCTACATCTCTTTTCCAATTAGGTTCCGCTCTCAACTCCCAGCTGCCGTTATTGTCCCCTGGTTTCTGCCAATTAGTTACTGGGAATATTAATTGACATCTAGAAGTTTAAATCCCCCTCTGTATATATATATATATGGCTTCCCCTGTTACAGAACTACAACTCCCAGCATGCCCAGAAATGTTGGGAGTTGTAGTTTGGTAAAAGGTTAGGACATAACGATGTGGACCAGTGGTCTCCAAACTATGGCTGTCCAGATGTTGCATGCCTGGCATGCTGGGAGTTGTAGTTTTGCAACAGCTGGAGGTCCACAGTTTGGAGACCACTGGTCTGGACTGTGGATACAATGTTCGCTATTTGCAGAAGGTTTAGTTGTAGGTATAATGAAAAAATAAATTCTGCATCTTACTAATATTATTTTTTTTATAAAATTCAGAATTATTTTTTTCAATATCTCTGCTGGCTGTCAGTGAATGACAACAATGCACGGTTATAGCTAGAGACTGAAATCTGTCTCATATGTTATAGTTCTACAGCCTAGACCAGCGGTCTCCAAACTGGGGACCTCCAGATGTTGCAATACTACAACACCCATCATGCCCGGACAGCCGTTGGCTGTCCGGGCATGCTGGGAGTTGTAGTTTTGCAACATCTGGAGGTCCATAGTTTGGAGACCGCTGGTCTAAATTATTATGGCCGAATGTTTTTTTTATCCCCGTTTCGGTTCCGTTCTGGCAGGCTGTAAACGGATAAAAAATGTTGTTTTTTTAAATCCCATTATTGTCAATGGGATTTTTTTTTACAATCCGTTTACATCCGTTTGTACCCGTCTGCGCTCATTTGCATTTTTTGGGATGGCAGAAAAAAATGGCACAAGCAGTACTTTTTCTCCCGTCAAAAAAATCGGAAGAAAAAAAAGGATACAGTAAATTTAACATTGAAGTCTATGGGAAACGGATCAGCCTTTAATGTCCTCCGTTTGCATCTGTTTGTTCAATCCGTTTTTTGACCCGTTTTTACTTCTGAGCATTTTTTTTTTTATTTTTTACTAATTGAACAATAATGGGTCCAAACGGATAACATCCGTTACTGTCGTTTTTTTTCTTTTTAAGTCTGTTTTTATTTTTGACTGGAAAACAATGAGACGGGTCTAGACGGCCGTGTGAACGCAGCCTAACAAACCATCAGAGCGAAGGAGAGGAGGGTATAATATAACTGATGGTCTTGTGAGCTGAAGGGTTTATTATCCCTGGTATTCTTGGGAGTTGAAGGGTATAATATCCCTGGTGGTCTAGGGGTTAAATGGTTTATTATCCCTGGTATTCTTGGTAGTTGAAGGGTATAATATCCCTGGTGGTCTAGGAAGGTAAAGGGTTTATTATCCCTGGTATTCTTGGGAGTTGATGGGTATAATATCCCTGGTGGTCTAGGGAGGTTAAGAATATAATATCCCTGGTGGTCTTGTGAGCTAAAAGGTTTATTATCCCTGGTATTCTTGGGAGTTGAAGGGTATAATATCCCTGGTGGTCTAGGGGTTAAATGGTTTATTATCCCTGGTATTCTTGGTAGTTGAAGGGTATAATATCCCTGGGTGTCTAGGAAGGTAAAGGGTTTATTATCCCTGGTATTCTTGGGAGTTGATGGGTATAATATCCCTGGTGGTCTAGGGAGGTTAAGAATATAATATCCCTGGTGGTCTTGTGAGCTAAAAGGTTTATTATCCCTGGTATTCTTGGGAGTTGAAGGGTATAATATCCCTGGTGGTCTAGGGGTTAAATGGTTTATTATCCCTGGTATTCTTGGGAGTTGAAGGGTATAATATCCCTGGTGGTCTAGGAAGGTAAAGGGTTTATTATCCCTGGTATTCTTGGGAGTTGAAGAATAACATATCCCTGGTGGTCTAGTGAGCTGAAGGGTTTAATATCCCTGTGTTCAAAGGAAGGTAAAGGGTATAATATATCTGGTGGTTTAGGGGGCTAAATGGTTTATTATCCCTGGTTTTCTAGGATGTTGAAGGGTTTAATGTCCCTTGTGTTATAGGGAGATAATATACCTGGTAGTGTAGGGGGATAAAGGGTTTATTATCCCTGGGGTTCTAGGGGAATGAAGGGTTTAACACCCCTGGTGTTGTTGGCAGAGCTGTATTTGTCACTTGATATGCTGCTGGGGTAAGTTGATCACATGTGGGTTCCTCTTGCCCAACGGGTTTCTCAGATTGTTGGCTGCTATCACCAGAAATTTCCCTGGTGGTCTAGTGAGCTGAAGGGTTTAATATCCCTGTGTTCTAGGGAGGTAAAGGGTATACTATATCTGGTGGTCTAGGGAAGTTAAGGGTATAATATCCCTGGTATTTTTGGGAGTTGAATGGTATAATATCCCTTGTGGTCTAGGGGACTAAATGTTTTATTATCCCTGGTATTCTTGGGAGTTGAAAGGTATAATATCCCTGGTGGTCTAGGGAGGTTAAGGGTATACTATCCCTGGTGGTCTTGTGAGCTAAAGGGTTTATTACCTCTGGTATTCTTGAGAATTGAAGGGTATAATATCCCTGGTGGTCTAGTGACCTGAGGGGTATAATATCCCTGTGTTCTAGGGAGGTAAAGGGTATAATATATCTGGTGGTCTAGTGGACTAAATGTTTTATTATCCCTGGTATTCTTGGGAGTTGAAGGGTATAATATCCCTGGTGGTCTAGTGACCTGAAGGGTTTAATACCCCTGTGTTCTAGGGAGGTAAAGGGTATAATATATCTGATGATCTAGGGGGCTAAAGGGTTTATTATCCCTGTTTTTCTAGGATGTTGAAGGGTTTAATATCCCTTGTGTTATAGGGAGATAATATACCTGGTGGTGTAGGGGGCTAAAGGGTTTAATATCCCTGGGGTTCTAGGGAGATGAAGGGTTTAATACCCCTGGTGTGGTTGGCAGAGCTGTATTTGCCACTGGATATTGTTACGCCGAGCGCTCCGGGTCCCCGCTCCTCCCCGGAGCGCTCGCTTCACTCTCCCCGCGGCAGCGCTCCGGTCACGTCCTCTGACCCGGGGCGCTGCGATTCCGCTGCCAGCCGGGATGCGATTCGCGATGCGGGTAGCGCCCGCTCGCGATGCGCACCCCGGCTCCCCTACCTGACTCGCTCTCCGTCTGTTCTGTCCCGGCGCGCGCGGCCCCGCTCCCTAGGGCGCGCGCGCGCCGGGTCTCTGCGATTTAAAGGGCCACTGCGCCGCTGATTGGCGCAGTGGTTCCAATTAGTGTGTTCACCTGTGCACTTCCCTATATCACCTCACTTCCCCTGCACTCCCTTGCCGGATCTTGTTGCCTTAGTGCCAGTGAAAGCGTTCCTTGTGTGTTCCTTGCCTGTGTTTCCAGACCTTCTGCCGTTGCCCCTGACTACGATCCTTGCTGCCTGCCCCGACCTTCTGCTACGTCCGACCTTGCTTTTGCCTACTCCCTTGTACCGCGCCTATCTTCAGCAGCCAGAGAGGTTGAGCCGTTGCTAGTGGATACGACCTGGTCACTACCGCCGCAGCAAGACCATCCCGCTTTGCGGCGGGCTCTGGTGAAAACCAGTAGTGGCTTAGAACCGGTCCACTAGCACGGTCCACGCCAATCCCTCTCTGGCACAGAGGATCCACTACCTGCCAGCCGGCATCGTGACAGTAGATCCGGCCATGGATCCCGCTGAAGTTCCTCTGCCAGTTGTCGCTGACCTCACCACGGTGGTCGCCCAGCAGTCACAACAGATAGCGCAACAAGGCCAACAGCTGTCTCAACTGACCGTTATGCTACAACAGTTACTACCACAGCTTCAGCAGTCATCTCCTCCGCCAGCTCCTGCACCTCCTCCGCAGCGAGTGGCCGCTCCTGGGATACGCTTATCCTTGCCGGATAAATTTGATGGGGACTCTAAGTTTTGCCGTGGCTTTCTTTCTCAATGTTCCCTGCATCTGGAGATGATGTCGGACCTGTTTCCCACTGAAAGGTCTAAGGTGGCTTTCGTAGTCAGCCTTCTGTCCGGAAAAGCCCTGTCATGGGCCACACCGCTCTGGGACCGCAATGACCCCGTCACTGCCTCTGTACACTCCTTCTTCTCGGAAATCCGAAGTGTCTTTGAGGAACCTGCCCGAGCCTCTTCTGCTGAGACTGCCCTGTTGAACCTGGTCCAGGGTAATTCTTCCGTTGGCGAGTATGCCGTACAATTCCGTACTCTTGCTTCAGAATTGTCCTGGAATAATGAGGCCCTCTGCGCGACCTTCAAAAAAGGCCTATCCAGCAACATTAAAGATGTTCTGGCCGCACGAGAAATTCCTGCTAATCTACATGAACTTATTCACCTAGCCACTCGCATTGACATGCGTTTTTCCGAAAGGCGTCAGGAACTCCGCCAAGATATGGACTCTGTTCGCACGAGGCGTTTCTTCTCCTCGGCTCCTCTCTCCTCTGGTCCCCTGCAATCTGTTCCTGTGCCTCCCGCCGTGGAGGCTATGCAGGTCGACCGGTCTCGCCTGACACCACAAGAGAGGACACGACGCCGTATGGAGAACCTCTGCCTGTACTGTGCTAGTACCGAACACTTCCTGAGAGATTGTCCTATCCGTCCTCCCCGCCTGGAAAGACGTACGCTGACTCCGCACAAAGGTGAGACAGTCCTTGATGTCTACTCTGCTTCTCCACGTCTTACTGTGCCTGTGCGGATGTCTGCCTCTGCCTTCTCCTTCTCTACAGTGGCCTTCTTGGACTCTGGATCTGCAGGAAATTTTATTTTGGCCTCTCTCGTCAACAGGTTCAACATCCCGGTGACCAGTCTCGCCAGACCCCTCTACATCAATTGTGTAAATAATGAAAGATTGGACTGTACCATACGTTTCCGCACGGAGCCCCTTCTTATGAGCATCGGATCTCATCATGAGAGGATTGAACTTTTGGTCCTCCCCAATTGCACCTCGGAAATTCTCCTTGGACTTCCCTGGCTTCAACTTCACTCCCCTACCCTGGATTGGTCCACTGGGGAGATCAAGAGTTGGGGGTCCTCTTGTTCCAAGAACTGTCTAAAACCGGTTCCCAGTAACCCTTGCCGTAACTCTGTGGTTCCTCCAGTAACCGGTCTCCCTAAGGCCTATATGGACTTCGCGGATGTTTTCTGCAAAAAACAAGCTGAGACTCTACCTCCTCACAGGCCTTATGATTGCCCTATCGACCTCCTCCCGGGCACTACTCCACCCCGGGGCAGAATTTATCCTCTCTCTGCCCCAGAGACTCTTGCCATGTCCGAATACGTCCAGGAGAATCTAAAAAAGGGCTTTATCCGTAAATCCTCCTCTCCTGCCGGAGCCGGATTTTTCTTTGTGTCCAAAAAAGATGGCTCCCTACGTCCTTGCATTGACTACCGCGGCCTTAATAAAATCACGGTTAAGAACCGCTACCCCTTACCCCTCATCTCTGAACTCTTTGATCGCCTCCAAGGTGCCCACATCTTCACTAAATTGGACTTAAGAGGCGCCTATAACCTCATCCGCATCAGAGAGGGGGACGAGTGGAAAACGGCATTTAACACCAGAGATGGACACTTTGAGTATCTGGTCATGCCCTTTGGACTGTGCAACGCCCCTGCCGTCTTCCAAGACTTTGTCAATGAAATTTTTCGTGATCTGTTATACTCCTGTGTTGTTGTATATCTGGACGATATCCTAATTTTTTCTGCCAATCTAGAAGAACACCGCCAGCATGTCCGTATGGTTCTTCAGAGACTTCGTGACAACCAACTCTATGCCAAAATTGAGAAATGTCTGTTTGAATGCCAATCTCTTCCTTTTCTAGGATATTTGGTCTCTGGCCAGGGACTACAGATGGATCCTGACAAACTCTCTGCCGTCTTAGATTGGCCACGCCCCTCCGGACTCCGTGCTATCCAACGCTTTTTGGGGTTCGCCAATTATTACAGGCAATTTATTCCACATTTTTCTACCATTGTGGCTCCTATCGTGGCTTTAACCAAAAAAAATGCTGATCCCAAGTCCTGGCCTCCTCAAGCAGAAGACGCCTTTAAACGACTCAAGTCTGCCTTTTCTTCGGCTCCCGTCCTCTCCAGACCTGACCCTTCCAAACCCTTCCTATTGGAGGTTGATGCCTCCTCAGTGGGAGCTGGAGCTGTTCTTCTACAAAAAAATTCTTCCGGGCATGCTGTCACTTGTGGTTTTTTCTCTAGGACCTTCTCTCCAGCGGAGAGGAACTACTCCATCGGGGATCGAGAGCTTCTAGCCATTAAATTAGCACTTGAGGAATGGAGGCATCTGCTGGAGGGATCAAGTTCTCCTGTTATTATCTACACCGACCACAAGAACCTCTCCTACCTCCAGTCTGCCCAACGGCTGAATCCTCGCCAGGCCCGGTGGTCTCTGTTCTTTGCCCGATTTAATTTTGAGATTCACTTTCGTCCTGCCGATAAGAACATTAGGGCCGATGCTCTCTCTCGTTCCTCGGATGCCTCAGAAGTTGAACTCTCTCCGCAACACATCATTCCACCTGACTGCCTGATCTCCACTTCTCCTGCCTCCATCAGGCAGACTCCTCCAGGAAAGACCTTTGTTTCTCCTCGCCAACGCCTCGGAATCCTCAAATGGGGTCACTCCTCCCATCTCGCAGGTCATGCGGGTATCAAGAAATCTGTGCAACTCATCTCCCGCTTCTATTGGTGGCCGACTCTGGAGACGGATGTTGTGGACTTCGTGCGAGCCTGCACTATCTGTGCCCGGGATAAGACTCCTCGCCAGAAGCCCGCTGGTTTTCTTCATCCTCTGCCTGTCCCCGAACAGCCTTGGTCTCTGATTGGTATGGATTTTATTACTGATTTACCCCCTTCCCGTGGCAACACTGTTATTTGGGTGGTCGTTGATCGATTCTCCAAAATGGCACATTTCATCCCTCTTCCTGGTCTTCCTTCTGCGCCTCAGTTGGCTAAACAATTTTTTGTACACATTTTTCGTCTTCACGGGTTGCCTACGCAGATTGTCTCGGATAGAGGCGTCCAATTCGTGTCTAAATTCTGGAGGGCTCTCTGTAAACAACTCAAGATTAAATTAAATTTTTCTTCTGCATATCATCCCCAGTCCAATGGACAAGTAGAAAGGATTAACCAGATCTTGGGTGATTATTTGCGACATTTTGTTTCCTCCCGCCAGGATGACTGGGCAGATCTCCTCCCATGGGCCGAATTCTCGTATAACTTCAGGGTCTCTGAGTCTTCCTCCAAATCCCCATTTTTCGTGGTGTACGGCCGTCACCCTCTTCCCCCCCTCCCTACTCCCTTGCCCTCTGGTCTGCCCGCTGTGGATGAAATTTCTCGTGACCTTTCCATCATATGGAGAGAGACCCAAAATTCTCTCTTACAGGCTTCATCACGCATGAAGAAGTTCGCGGATAAGAAAAGAAGAGCTCCCCCCGTTTTTTCCCCTGGAGACAAGGTATGGCTCTCCGCTAAATATGTCCGCTTCCGTGTCCCTAGCTACAAGTTGGGACCACGCTATCTTGGTCCTTTCAAAATCTTGTGTCAAATTAATCCTGTCTCTTATAAACTTCTTCTTCCTCCCTCTCTTCGTATCCCTAATGCCTTTCACGTCTCTCTTCTCAAACCACTCATCCTCAACCGTTTTTCTCCCAAATCTGTTCCTCCCACTCCTGTTTCCGGCTCCTCGGACATCTTCTCGGTCAAAGAAATTTTAGCTGCCAAAAAGGTCAGAGGGAAAAATTTTTTTTTAGTGGACTGGGAGGGTTGTGGTCCTGAAGAGAGATCCTGGGAACCTGAGGACAACATCCTAGACAAAAGTCTGCTCCTCAGGTTCTCAGGCTCTAAGAAGAGGGGAGGCTCTAAGAAGAGGGACCCAAGGGGGGGGGTACTGTTACGCCGAGCGCTCCGGGTCCCCGCTCCTCCCCGGAGCGCTCGCTTCACTCTCCCCGCGGCAGCGCTCCGGTCACGTCCTCTGACCCGGGGCGCTGCGATTCCGCTGCCAGCCGGGATGCGATTCGCGATGCGGGTAGCGCCCGCTCGCGGTGCGCACCCCGGCTCCCCTACCTGACTCGCTCTCCGTTTGTTCCGTCCCGGCGCGCGCGGCCCCGCTCCCTAGGGCGCGCGCGCGCCGGGTCTCTGCGATTTAAAGGGCCACTGCGCCGCTGATTGGCGCAGTGGTTCCAATTAGTATGTTCACCTGTGCACTTCCCTATATCACCTCACTTCCCCTGCACTCCCTTGCCGGATCTTGTTGCCTTAGTGCCAGTGAAAGCGTTCCTTGTGTGTTCCTTGCCTGTGTTTCCAGACCTTCTGCCGTTGCCCCTGACTACGATCCTTGCTGCCTGCACCGACCTTCTGCTACGTCCGACCTTGCTTTTGCCTACTCCCTTGTACCGCGCCTATCTTCAGCAGCCAGAGAGGTGAGCCGTTGCTAGTGGATACGACCTGGTCACTACCGCCGCAGCAAGACCATCCCGCTTTGCGGCGGGCTCTGGTGAAAACCAGTAGTGGCTTAGAACCGGTCCACTAGCACGGTCCACGCCAATCCCTCTCTGGCACAGAGGATCCACTACCTGCCAGCCGGCATCGTGACAGATATGCTGTTGGGGTAAGTTGATCACATGTGGGTTCCTCTTGCCCAACAGGTTTCTCAGATTGTTGGCTGCCATCACCAGAAATTTCCCAAAACATGACTAAGAAACGCGTGGTGGAAGACGAATGTGTCCATGTTATCCTGTGTGTGTGACAGAATATTGGCCGGCACCAGAGCATTATGTAATACATACTCACAAAAGTCACGGGCACGGCCCATAGCCTACAGCCAAACACCAGAAACGATGCCATAAGAACCATTGAGAACATGCGGAGGACCCCCATAGATACCCTCGGGGGGGCTTTTCTCCTCGTAGAGAGTAAGAACATCAGATTACCGAATAATACAGGGAGCTCGGTGACATCGAATCCTCCATTCCCAGTTGTCACAATTTCTGGAAAAAAAAAAATCCCACCCAACTACTAAGCCAATGAGGTCATGGAGTTATTCCTGGCCTCCAGCCCTGGTCTCATTACCCGTACCTGCCAAAAAAATGATGTCGAAAAGTAAAAAAATATATAATATTGTCCCTTAAAAAAATTAACTATTAGTCAGAGTTCTCGAAATTTCACATGAAAAATGATTAAATTGTACAGAATTTCAGTCCATAAGTGGTCTCAGATTCTTCTCAAGAAGGGGGGTCACCAAGACTGGTCCACATGTCCAGTACCCAAAAGTTGTGCCTGCGTAAATTCCAGCCTTCACTATGGTTAGTGCACTTACTGGTGAAGCCATGAGGCGTCGAAAAGGGTGCCACTCTTTGCCCATGGAGCCACAATCTAAACCGATTTCCTACAGGAGGACCGGACTCATTCCAAGCATTACCTTCCATTGATTTTGAGGAAAACTGTGTAACCTCAAATATTGATCTCATTTGAGGTTCTGGAGAACTATTCTGGACCACGCGTTTCACCTATCGGTGAAACACGTGGTCCAGAATAGTTCTCCAGAACCTCAAATGAGTTCAATATTTTTGTTGCTCACCGGGTTCTGGAGAACTATTTTGGACCACGTGTTTTACCACACCAATAGGTGAAGCGCGTGGTACAGAAAAATTCCAAGAACCGGATAAGGAACACAAATATTGATCTCATTTTGAGTTTCTGGAGAACTATTCTGGACCACGCGTTTCACCTATCAGTAAAATGCATGGTCCAGAATAGTTCTCCAGAACCTCAAATGAGTTCAATCTATTTGTTGCTCACCTAGTTCTAGATAATTTTTTTTGACCATACATTTCACCACACCGATAGGTGAAACACGTGGTGAAGAATAGTTCTCCAGAACTTCAAAATTAGATCAATATTTGTGTTGCTCATCCGGTTCTGGGGAATTCTTTTGTACCATGTGTTTCACCTATTGGTGGGGTGAAACGTGTGGACCAAAATAGTTCTACAGAACCAGATGAACAACAAAAATATTGAACTCATTTGAGGTTCAGGAGAACTATTCTGGACCACGCGTTTCACCGATAGGTGAAACGCATGGTCAAGAATAGTTCTCCAGAATCTCTAAATGAGATCAATATTTGTGTTGCTCATCCGGTTCTGGGGAATTTTTTTGTACCATGTGTTTCACCTATCAGTGTGGTGAAACACATGGTCCAAAATATTTCTCTAGAACCAGGTGAGCAAAAAAATATTGAACTCATTTGAGGTTCAGGAGAACTATTCTGGACCACGCGTTTCACCAATAGGTGAAACGTGTGGTCCAGAAAAATTCCCCAGAACCAGATGAGCAACACAAATATTGATCTAATTTTGAGGTTCTGTAGAACTATTCTTGACCACGCGTTTCACCTATCAGTGTGATGAAACACATGGTCCAAAATAGTTCTCCAGAACCAGGGGAGCAACAAAACCAAACAGGACCAGGTGAGCAACAAAAATATTGAACTCATTTAAGGTTCTGGAGAACTATTCTAGACCATGCATTTCACCGATAGGTAAATGCATGGTCCAGAATAGTTCTCCAGAACCTCAAAATGAGATCAATATTTTTGTACCATGTGGTTCACCTATCAGTGTGGTGAAATGCATGGTCCAAAATGGTTCTCTAGAACCAGGTGAGCAACAAATATATTAAACTCATTTAAGATTCTGGAGAACTATTCTGGACCACGCGTTTCACCGATAGGTGAAACGCGTGGTCAAGAATAGTTCTCCAGAATCTCAAATTAGATAAATTTGTGTTGCTCATCCGGTTCTGGGGAATTTTTCTGGACCACGAGTTTCACCTATCAGTGTGTTGAAACACATGGTCCAAAATAGTTCTCTAGAACCAGGTGAGCAACAAAAATATTGAGCTCATTTGAGCTTCTGGAGAACTATTCTACACCACACATTTCACCCATAGGTGAAATGCGTGGTCAAGAATAGTCTTCCAGAACCTCAAATGAGATCAATATTTGTGTTGCTCATCCGGTTCTGGGGAATTTTTCTGGACCACGCGTTTCACCTATCAGTGTGGTGAAACACATGGTCCAAAATAGTTCTCCAGAACCAGCTGAGCAACACAAATATTGATCTCATTTGAGGTTCTGGAGAACTATTCTGGACCACGCGTTTCACCGATAGGTAAAACACATGGTCCAGAATAATTCTCCAGAACCTCAAATGAGATCAATATTTGTGTTGCTTATCTGGTTCAGGGGAATTTTTCAGGACCACGTGTTTCACGTATCAGTGTGGTGAAACGCGTGGTCCAAAATAGTTCTCCAGAACTGGGTGAGCAACAAAAAAATATTGATCTCATTTGAGGTTTTGGAGAACTATTCCAGTCTTCACTATGGTTAAAGCACTTTCCGGGGAAGCCATAAGGGGTCAAAGAGGGTGCCACTCTACACTGGAACTTTGCCCATGTATCCATCATCTAAATCAATTTGCTACAGTCGGGCCCGGCTCATTCTAGGCATTACATGGACCTTCTCTTGATTTGAGGAAAACTGTGTAATACTTCATATCACCTGTTGTGGCGCTGTAGGAGAATTGAATACTTGAGGCTAGGTTCCAACACAAATAACAGATTTGGGTTCCCAATGTTGGGGCGAAGTGTGATGGGCTCATTGTGATGTACCCTACGAGGCCTTGTATCTATTTACTATAAACAGAGACAGATTTCTTTTGTCTTTCAGATGAGGAGCTCCTACAAGAAGAACCTCAAATGAGATCAATATTTGTGTTGCTCATCCGGTTCTGGGGAATTTTTCTGGACCACGCGTTTCACCTATCAGTGTGGTGAAACACATGGTCCAAAATAGTTCTCCAGAACCAGCTGAGCAACACAAATATTGATCTCATTTGAGGTTCTGGAGAACTATTCTGGACCACGCGTTTCACCGATAGGTAAAACACATGGTCCAGAATAATTCTCCAGAACCTCAAATGAGATCAATATTTGTGTTGCTTATCTGGTTCAGGGGAATTTTTCAGGACCACGTGTTTCACGTATCAGTGTGGTGAAACGCGTGGTCCAAAATAGTTCTCCAGAACTGGGTGAGCAACAAAAAAATATTGATCTCATTTGAGGTTTTGGAGAACTATTCCAGTCTTCACTATGGTTAAAGCACTTACCGGGGAAGCCATAAGGGGTCAAAGAGGGTGCCACTCTACACTGGAACTTTGCCCATGTATCCACCATCTAAAACAATTTGCTACAGTCGGGCCCGGCTCATTCTAGGCATTACATGGACCTTCTCTTGATTTGAGGAAAACTGTGTAATACTTCATATCACCTGTGGTGGCGCTGTAGGAGAATTGAATACTTGAGGCTAGGTTCCAACACAAATAACAGATTTGGGTTCCCAATGTTGGGGCGAAGTGTGATGGGCTCATTGTGATGTACCCTACGAGGCCTTGTATCTATTTACTATAAACAGAGACAGATTTCTTTTGTCTTTCAGACGAGGAGCTCCTACAAGAAGAGGATGACATGCCCTCATCTAGGCACAGGCAGAATGGTGAGTGACTCTCAAAAACATCACCAAAAACTAAGTCTAGAAGCTGGCCATAGACATAAAGTAAATTTGCCTCTGAGTCAACCAATGTCAGGGTATTTCCTGCTATTGGGAAGTTGACCATGATGTAGACCATGGATCCTAATCATGGGAAGGATCTCCAGTCATCATTACTATAAGTGGCTATAGAATGTGGCCCCTGGCCTAGTGTAACGATGTCAATGGTGTAGAGAGTGACAAAGAATTTCCTCACAAATGTGCCAGTTCTTCATTCTGTGTTCCATCCAACCTTCAGAGATGAAAAATGTGCCCACCTTCAAAATGTGTACAATTGCAAGCCCCAGTGCCCCTCATACATGCTGGTCACTTACCTCACCTGAATTGTTGTGGTGACTTGCTGGATAGGACCTCCCGTCTCTCCCATATTTAGGCTTTTAGAGGTATAGGAGGTTACTTATGACTTGGGTCTACAGGTTCCTTATGACTTGGGTCTACAGGTTCCTTATGACTTGGGTCTACAGGTTCCCTATGACTTGGGCCTACAGGTTCCTTATGACTTGGGTCTACATGTTCCTTATGACTTGGGCCTACAGGTTCCTTATGACTTGGGTCTACAGGTTCCTTATGACTTGGGCCTACAGGTTCCTTATGACTTGGGTCTACAGGTTCCTTATGACTTGGGTCTACAGGTTCCTTATGACTTGAGTCTACAGGTCCCCTAAGACTTGAGTCTACATGTCCCTCTTGACTTAGGTCTGCAGGTCCCCTATGACTTGGGTCTACAGGTTTATTTTGACTTGGGTCTACAGATCCCCTATGACTTGGGTCTACATGTTCCTTATTACTCGGATCTACAGGTCCCCTATGACTTGGGTCTACAGGTTCCTCATGAATTGGGTCTACAGGTCCCCTATGACTTGGGTCTACAGGTTCCTCATGAATTGGGTCTACAGGTACCCTATCACTTGGGTCTACAGCTTCCTTATGACTTGGGTCTACAGGTCCCCTATGACTTGAGCCTACATGTCCCCTATGACTTGGGTCTACAGGTCCCCTATGACTTGGGTCTACAGGTCCCCTATGACTTGAGCCTACATGTCCCCTATGACTTGGGTCTACAAGTCCCCTATGACTTAGGTCTACAGGTCCCCTATGACTTGGGTCTACAGGTCCCCTATGACTTGATCCTACAGGTCCCCTATGACTTGGGTCTACAGGTCCCCTATGACTTGGGTCTACAGGTCCCCTATGACTTGGGTCTACAGGTTTCTTATGACTTGGGTCTACAGGTCATCTATGACTTTGGTCTACAGGTCCCCTATGACTTGGGTCTACAGGTTCCTTATGACTTGGGTCTACAGGTCCCCTATGACTTGGGTCTACAGGTCCCCTATGACTTGGGTCTACAGGTCCCCTATGACTTGGGTCTACAGGTCCCCTATAACTTGGGTCTACAGGTCCCCTATAACTTGGGTCTACAGGTCCCCTATGACTTGGGTCTACAGGTCCCCTATGACTTGGGTCTACAGGTCCCCTATGACTTGGGTCTACAGGTCTAGTATAACTTGGGTCTACAGGTCCCCTATGACTTGAGCCTACAGGTCCCCTATGACTTGGGTCTACAGGTCCCCTATGACTTGAGCCTACAGGTCCCCTATGACTTGGGTCTACAGGTCCCCTATGACTTGGGTCTACAGGTCCCCTATGACTTGGGTCTACAGGTCCCCTATGACTTGGGTCTACAGGTCCCCTATGACTTGGGTCTACAGGTCCCCTATGACTTGGGTCTACAGGTCCCCTATGACTTGGGTCTACTCTTGACACCCGTTTAGTGTTCATGACCTGAATCTTTAGAGACTGGTGGCTACGAACATGGCGCCTCACAAAAACATCAGACGGTATCTTGTACTTTTTAAGCTGACCATTATTTCTGTCTGTGATCTTGTAAATCGCAGGTAGGGCCAGAACCAACTGTGCCAAGTGTCAGAAGAACCTGTCCCTCCAGAACTCGGTGAAGGTCCTGTACGTCTTTGTGGTGATTCTCATCATCGCTGTCATTGTCTTAGCATCGTTGGGTAAGTGGCTGAATGTCCATCTCTAAACGGAGGTTCAAACTTCCCAAACTTCATCCATGTAAGGATCATGGAGACCACCTTGGGATCATTCAGCACAGACAAAGTGTTTCCACATTCTCATTATGGGGTATCGAGTTCAGAATGATTTTGGCAGAATTTGAGCAGAAGAAACAACATGGCAAAACGTTAAAAAAAAAAAGTGAAAGGGTCTGAAAACTTTCCGAATGCACAAAATTTGCAGTGGGGGACTCTGAAGCGCTGCAGACCCGATGTACCGGAAAACACTTTTTAAAATATTGAAATTTTTTAGTTTCTGCCCAAACGTGAGGTTACGGGAGGGAGGTCATCTGTATCTCATTTACTGGAGGGGGAAAAAAACACGACATAAGGACAGGAACACAAACTGCCGCGGAGCACGTGACCTGCGCGTAATCCCTAAGCCGGTCACAACGACAAACACATGGGCTAAGCCACTGATAGATTATAGACCTCAAAAATGGCGCGACAAAGGCTGAGGAGCAATGGAGGATGTCTAAAATGCCTTCTGCTTGTTTTGGCGCATATACTGTGCCACCGAAATGTAGCAGAGCCGAACTTGTCACTTGACTCTCTGAGGCATCATTGTGCCCTGTGTATAGTTTCTGGACTCACATACGTAAAACTAACTACGAAGAATTCCCCGGATGTGTCAGTCTGCACCAGTGTTTCTCAACCAGGGGGCCTCCAGCTGTTGCAAAACTACAACTTTCAGCATGCCCGGACAGCCAAAGGCTGTCCGGGCATGCTGGAAGTTGTAGTTTTGCAACAGCTGAAGGTACACTGGTTGGGAAACACTGCTCTACATTAAAGGGGTACTCGGCTGGAAAACTTTTTTTTTTTCTTTTTTTTTTAAATCAACTGGTGCCAGAAAGTTAAACGGATTTGTAAATTACTTCTGTTAAAATTTCTTCATCCTTCCAGTACTTTTTAGGGGCTGTATACTACAGAGGAAATGCTTTTCTATTTGGATTTATCTTCTGTCACAAGCACAATGCTCTCTGCTGACATCTGCTGTCCATTTTAGGAACTGGACAGGTCCACAGCAGAGAGCACTGTGGTCGTGACAGAAGAGAAATCCAAAAAGAAAAGCATTTCCTCTGTAGTATTCCTGTGGAGCATACAGCCTCTAATAAGTACTGGAATGATTAAGATTTTTTTTATAGAAGTAATTTTCAAATCTGTTTGACTTTCTGGCACCAGTTGATTTAAAAAAAAAAAAAAAAAAGTTTTCCACCAGAGTACCACTTTAAACAGATTTGTAAATTACTTCTATTAAAAAATATTAATCCTTCCAGTACCTATCAGTTGCTGTATGCTCCACAGGAAGTTTTTTTCTTTATGAATTTCCTTTCTGTCTGACCACAGTGCTCTCCGCTGACACCTCTGTTCATTTTAGGAACTGTCCAGAGTAGGAGCAAATCCCCATAGCAAACCTCTTCTGCTCTGGACAGTTCCTGACATGGACAGAGGTGTCGGCAGAGAGCACTGTGGTCAGACAGAAAGGAAATTCCAAAAGAAAATAACTTCCTGTGGAGCATACAGCAGCTGATAAGTACTGGAAGGATTAAGATTTTTAAATAGAAGTCATTTACAAATCTGTTTCAGTTTCTGGCACCAGTTGATTTAAAAAAGAAAAAAAAAAAGTTTTCCAGCGGAGTACCCCTTTAAGGTTCTAGAATTCTATTCATGAACAAAGAAGTTCAGGTTGAGCAGAATGATAGCTTCCCCCGCAGGTAGGAAAATACTTGACACTTTCTAAAGAGGAATAACACCTATGGATCAGCCTCAAATGCACAGGACATTTATGTTTATTCATAAGATTCAACAATTCTCGACGCGTTTCTTTGCTCACACGCGCCTTTCTCAGGTCCAAAACAAACAATTTCTGTTGTCCTGATCTGGCGGCTCATGCTGTTGTGACGCGTGGCGCATGCTCCACATGCCACAGACAACAGCACGAGCAGTCTGTCAGCAGTCATATTTTTGGACCTGAGGAAGACGAGTGTGAGCACCAAAACGAGTTGAGTATTGTTGAATTTTGTGATTAAACAATTGTTTTGTCTCAGGCATCCATGTGTGTTCCCGAATAGTAGCGTTTGACCAAATCACCAATTTTTCTTTGCTCACGCCACTTTCTGTCCGTAGCCCTGGGTATACGGACGGATAGGGGTCATTGAGCTGCAAGCTGTATATATATTCCTATTTCACACGCTTACACGCACAAGAGTTGTGCCTGCCCGAAAGCACAACCTATCGGTGGTGGGTTTATTCCTTACCTAAAATACTACACAAGAGGGCACCTCGGCTCGTCTTCACATATAGATCAGATATCCATAAGGACTCAGTGTACCGCCATATAGGCTCTACCATCCGGTCGTAAATATGTACCGTCGCTTTAAAAAAACCAACGGTTGAAGACACATGTTTAGCCGGTGTACACAAGGGTGACGGCATGGGATGTGAATGTCAGGCGATGAGTAAATGTTGAAGGATGACGCCTCCTTTTCCCCTGTGTTATTTACAGTTTTCCAGAAAGTCAATTCCCTGTACGATGACTTCAGCTCTGCAAAGTCCGGCTATGAGAAGAAGATTGTCTCCGTCCAGGTGGATCTTCAGGAGCTCGGTGAATATTTTTTTTGTATTTTCTTTCCCCATTGATCTGTCATGCCCAAATGTTTCTAAAGGGTCAATCAAAAAAGTCAAAATCAGTAAACTCCGCCCACCTGACTCCTGGCTTATTTTACAGTTTCCGCTATTTGTGTTGTGTACTTGTCTGCTTGAGCACCATATTAGTGTAGGTAGACAAGATATAGGTATGAGTGAAAGCTGTGGCACAAAAAAAAAAAGAAAAACAGTGCCCAGTGGGCTGGAGCCAGGGCTAACATAAATAAATAAACTAATATATATATATATTAGACAGCTGCCGGCCACAAGATTATGCCGCCGGGAGCTGATTGTCAGCACGGGAAATAAATGGATTAGAGGTGCGGGGCGGGCCTGAAGGTATTTAGCTGTGCCGATCCCCCCCCCCCACTCCCTCCTTCATTTTCAATGTGGCCATCTATACCTGCACTGTACGGGAGAATTTTCGCCGCTCGCACAGAAGGTCAGTCTGAGTGTGGTCTTGGCAGAGTGACAGCAAGTGGCGGGGGCTTCAGATTGGTGGGCACTGGCAGTGTTTGTAACTTGAGCTGTGGGCGGGCAGGGGAGGTGGGTCATTATCGGCAAATTTTTTGTTGTTTCAGCATTTCCCCAAAATAGCTATTTTCGGCCGATATGTATCGGCCGCCGATATATCGGTGCATCCCTAGTTAATATGGTTTGAAGTAGTAGAGTTAAAGGGGTATTCCAGGAAAAAACTTTTTTTTATATATATCAACTGGCTCCAGAAATTTAAACAGATTTGTAAATGACTTCTATTAAAAAAATCTTAATCCTTTCAGTACTTATAAACTGCTGAAGTTGAGTTGTTCTTTTCTGTCCAAGTGCTCTCTGATGACACGTGTCTCGGGAACTGTCCAGAATAGAAGCAAATCCCCATAGCAAACATCTAATACACTGAGCAGAGATGTCAGCAGAGAGCACTGTTGCCAGACAGAAAAGATCAACTCAACCAGAGCAGCTGATAATTATTGGAAGGATTAAGATATTTTAATAGAAGTAATTTACAAATCTACTTAACTTTCTGGAGTCGGTTGATAAATAAAAAAAAAAGTTTTTTCCTGGAATATCCCTTTAAAGAGTTAGTATGGTTAGAAGTAGAAGGGTTAAAGGGTTAGTATGGTTAGAAGTAGTAGGGTTAAAGAGTTAGTATGGTTAGACGTAGAAGGGTTAAAGGGTTAGTATGGTTTGAAGTAGTAGGGTTAAAGGGTAAGTATGGTTAGAAGTAGTAGGGTTAAAGGGTAAGTATGGTTAGAAGTAGTAGGGTTAAAGAGTTAGTATGGTTTGAAGTAGAAGGGTTAAAGGGTTAGTATGGTTAGAAGTAGAAGGATTAAAGGGTTAGTATGGTTTGAAGTAGAAGGGTTAAAGGGTTAGTATGGTTAGAAGTATTAGGGTTAAAGGGTAAGTATGGTTTAAAGTAGAAGGATTAAAGGGTTAGTATGGTTAGACGTAGAAGGGTTAAAGAGTTAGTATGGTTTGAAGTAGTAGGGTTAGAGGGTAAGTATGGTTAGAAGTAGTAGGGTTAAAGGGTAAGTATGGTTAGAAGTAGTAGGGTTAAAGGGTAAGTATGGTTTGAAGTAGAAGGGTTAAAGGGTTAGTATGGTTAGAAGTAGTAGGGTTAAAGGGTAAGTATGGTTTGAAGTAGAAGGGTTAAAGGGTAAGTATGGTTTGAAGTAGAAGGATTAAAGGGTTAGTATGGTTAGAAGTAGTAGGGTTAAAGAGTTAGTATGGTTAGAAGTAAAAGGGTTAAAGGGTTAGTATGGTTTGAAGTAGTAGGGTTAAAGGGTAAGTATGGTTAGAAGTAGTAGGGTTAAAGGGTAAGTATGGTTAGAAGTAGTAGGGTTAAAGGGTTAGTATGGTTTGAAGTAGAAGGGTTAAAGGGTTAGTATGGTTAGAAGTAGAAGGGTTAAAGGGTTAGTATGGTTAGAATTAGAAGGGTTAAAGGGTTAGTATGGGAAGAAGTAGTAGGGTTAAAGGGTAAGTATGGTTAGAAGTAGTAGGGTTAAAGAGTTAGTATGGTTAGAAGTAGTAGGGTTAAAGGGTTAGTATGGTTAGAAGTAGTAGGGTTAAAGGGTAAGTATGGTTAGAAGTAGAAGGGTTAAAGGGTTAGTATGGTTGGAATTTGAAGGGTTAAAGGGATTAAATGGTTAGAAGTAGTAGGGTTAAATGGTTATTATGGTTGGAAGTAGAAGGGTTAAAGAACAAGGAAGTAGGGTTAAAGAGTTAGTATGGTTAGAAGTAAAAGGGTTAAAGGGTTAGTATGGTTTGAAGTAGTAGGGTTAAAGGGTAAGTATGGTTAGAAGTAGTAGGGTTAAAGGGTAAGTATGGTTAGAAGTAGTAGGGTTAAAGGGTTAGTATGGTTTGAAGTAGAAGGATTAAAGGGTTAGTATGGTTAGAAGTAGTAGGGTTAAAGAGTTAGTATGGTTAGAAGTAAAAGGGTTAAAGGGTTAGTATGGTTTGAAGTAGTAGGGTTAAAGGGTAAGTATGGTTAGAAGTAGTAGGGTTAAAGGGTAAGTATGGTTAGAAGTAGTAGGGTTAAAGGGTTAGTATGGTTTGAAGTAGAAGGGTTAAAGGGTTAGTATGGTTAGAAGTAGAAGGGTTAAAGGGTTAGTATGGTTAGAATTAGAAGGGTTAAAGGGTTAGTATGGGAAGAAGTAGTAGGGTTAAAGGGTAAGTATGGTTAGAAGTAGTAGGGTTAAAGAGTTAGTATGGTTAGAAGTAGTAGGGTTAAAGGGTTAGTATGGTTAGAAGTAGTAGGGTTAAAGGGTAAGTATGGTTAGAAGTAGAAGGGTTAAAGGGTTAGTATGGTTGGAATTTGAAGGGTTAAAGGGATTAAATGGTTAGAAGTAGTAGGGTTAAATGGTTATTATGGTTGGAAGTAGAAGGGTTAAAGAACAAGGAAGTAGGGTTAAAGAGTTAGTATGGTTAGAAGTAAAAGGGTTAAAGGGTTAGTATGGTTTGAAGTAGTAGGGTTAAAGGGTAAGTATGGTTAGAAGTAGTAGGGTTAAAGGGTAAGTATGGTTAGAAGTAGTAGGGTTAAAGGGTTAGTATGGTTTGAAGTAGAAGGGTTAAAGGGTTAGTATGGTTAGAAGTAGAAGGGTTAAAGGGTTAGTATGGTTAGAATTAGAAGGGTTAAAGGGTAAGTATGGTTTGAAGTAGAAGGATTAAAGGGTTAGTATGGTTAGACGTAGAAGGGTTAAAGAGTTAGTATGGTTTGAAGTAGTAGGGTTAGAGGGTAAGTATGGTTAGAAGTAGTAGGGTTAAAGGGTAAGTATGGTTAGAAGTAGTAGGGTTAAAGGGTAAGTATGGTTTGAAGTAGAAGGGTTAAAGGGTTAGTATGGTTAGAAGTAGTAGGGTTAAAGAGTTAGTATGGTTAGAAGTAGTAGGGTTAAAGGGTAAGTATGGTTTGAAGTAGAAGGGTTAAAGGGTAAGTATGGTTTGAAGTAGAAGGATTAAAGGGTTAGTATGGTTAGAAGTAGTAGGGTTAAAGAGTTAGTATGGTTAGAAGTAAAAGGGTTAAAGGGTTAGTATGGTTTGAAGTAGTAGGGTTAAAGGGTAAGTATGGTTAGAAGTAGTAGGGTTAAAGGGTAAGTATGGTTAGAAGTAGTAGGGTTAAAGGGTTAGTATGGTTTGAAGTAGAAGGGTTAAAGGGTTAGTATGGTTAGAAGTAGAAGGGTTAAAGGGTTAGTATGGTTAGAATTAGAAGGGTTAAAGGGTAAGTATGGTTTGAAGTAGAAGGATTAAAGGGTTAGTATGGTTAGACGTAGAAGGGTTAAAGAGTTAGTATGGTTTGAAGTAGTAGGGTTAGAGGGTAAGTATGGTTAGAAGTAGTAGGGTTAAAGGGTAAGTATGGTTAGAAGTAGTAGGGTTAAAGGGTAAGTATGGTTTGAAGTAGAAGGGTTAAAGGGTTAGTATGGTTAGAAGTAGTAGGGTTAAAGAGTTAGTATGGTTAGAAGTAGTAGGGTTAAAGGGTAAGTATGGTTTGAAGTAGAAGGGTTAAAGGGTAAGTATGGTTTGAAGTAGAAGGATTAAAGGGTTAGTATGGTTAGAAGTAGTAGGGTTAAAGAGTTAGTATGGTTAGAAGTAAAAGGGTTAAAGGGTTAGTATGGTTTGAAGTAGTAGGGTTAAAGGGTAAGTATGGTTAGAAGTAGTAGGGTTAAAGGGTAAGTATGGTTAGAAGTAGTAGGGTTAAAGGGTTAGTATGGTTTGAAGTAGAAGGGTTAAAGGGTTAGTATGGTTAGAAGTAGAAGGGTTAAAGGGTTAGTATGGTTAGAATTAGAAGGGTTAAAGGGTTAGTATGGGAAGAAGTAGTAGGGTTAAAGGGTAAGTATGGTTAGAAGTAGTAGGGTTAAAGAGTTAGTATGGTTAGAAGTAGTAGGGTTAAAGGGTTAGTATGGTTAGAAGTAGTAGGGTTAAGGGTAAGTATGGTTAGAAGTAGTAGGGTTAAAGGGTAAGTATGGTTAGAAGTAGAAGGGTTAAAGGGTTAGTATGGTTGGAATTTGAAGGGTTAAAGGGATTAAATGGTTAGAAGTAGTAGGGTTAAATGGTTATTATGGTTGGAAGTAGAAGGGTTAAAGAACAAGGAGGGGGTTAAGTTTTTTTTTTACATGATGTTTGTCCTTTAAAGGGTTATCAGATTAGGGAGAACAAATTGTGAGGTTTTAAGAACCCCCTCGTTCTCTTTATTTGTGTAATGAAAAGTTGGAGGCAGCCGAATATAAACAACAAGACATTTCCCAATGTAATAAACACGTTTTCACATCTGGCATATTCGCTGGTCACATGATGTCTGCCGGCGGCTTACATGGTGTCATCTATGGCGAGCAGTGAATCATGGGCCATGTAATCACCGCTCTGCGTCCGGGCTCTCTCCCGGCTCTGTTTTCCACACAGGATCAGCTGTGAGTTGTTTTGCACATTCATTTTTTTCATGGGGAACTGAAAGTTTGTCCAAAAATCTGTTCCTACTTATTGTCCATCGTACACAAGAATTTCCGGAAGCTTAATCCCTGAGAGGGGTCCGGCGGTGAGATCAGTGGAAGCACAACACCCGGAGTCTCATCCTCTTATTACATTGTTAACAATCCTGTCCAAACCTTCTATCAGCTCCTGGAAAAGCTGAGTTCTAATACCTTCATAGCTAGGCTTTCCTTTACCGGGGCCTCAGGTGGCGCCACCGGTTGTCAGAAGGAGGACGGGGGAGGTGGAAAGAAAAACCCAACCAGCTCATTCCCTGTTGATAGGGTGGTGGGTGGGCTCATAGAGTAGGCAACAGGTGGCCCCATAGAGTAGGCAGTGGGTGGGCTCATAGAGTAGGCAGCGGGTGGACCCATAGAGTAGGCAGTGGGTGGGCCCATAGAGTAGGCAGTGGGTGGGCCCATAGAGTAGGCAGTGGGTGGGCCCATAGAGTAGGCAGTGGGTGGGCCCATAGAGTAGGCACTGAGTAGGCCCATAGAGTAGGCAGCGGGTGGGCCCATAGATTAGGCAGCAGGGCGTCCCATAGAGTAGGCAGTGGGTGGGCCCATAGAGTAGGCAGCGGGTGGGCCCAAAGAGTAGGCAGTGGGTGGGCCCATAGAGTAGGCAATGGGTGGGCCCATAGAGTAGGCAGCGGGTGGGCCCAAAGAGTAGGCAGTGGGTGGGCCCATAGAGTAGGCAGTGGGTGTGCCCATAGAGTAGACAGTGGGTGGGCCCATAGAGTAGGCAGCGGGTGGGCCCATAGAGTAGGCAGCAGTGGGCCCATAAAGTAGACAGTGGGTGGGCCCATAGAGTCGACAGCGGGTGGGCCCATAGAGTAGGCAGAAGGGCCCATAGAGTTGACAGTGGGTGGGCCCATAGAGTAGGCATCGGGTGGGCCCATAGAGTAGGCAGCGGGTGGGCCCATAGAGTAGGCAGCAGGTGGGCCCATAGAGTTGACAGTGGGTGGGCCCATAGAGTAGGCAGCGGGTGGGCCCATAAAGTAGGCAGCGGGTGGGCCCATAGAGTAGGCAGCGGGTGGGACCATAGAGTAGGCACTGAGTAGGCCCATAGAGTAGGCAGCGGGTGGGCCCATAGAGTAGGCAGTGGGTGGGCCCATAGATTAGGCAGCAGGTGGGCCCATAGAGTAGGCAGCGGGTGGGCCCATAGAGTAGGCACTGAGTAGGCCCATAGAGTAGGCAGCGGGTGAGCCCATAGAGTAGGCAGTGGGTGGGCCCATAGATTAGGCAGCAGGTGGTCCCATAGAGTACGCAGCGGGTGGGCCCATAGAGTAGGCAGCAGTGGGCCCATAGAGTTGACAGTGGGTGGGCCCATAGAGTAGGCATCGGGTGGGCCCATAGAGTAGGCATCGGGTAGGCCCATAGAGTAGGCAGCAGGTGGGCCCATAGAGTTGACAGTGGGTGGACCCATAGAGTAGGCAGCGGGTGGGCCCATAGAGTAGGCAGTGGGTGGGACCATAGAGTAGGCAGCGGGTGGGCCTATAGAGTAGGCAGCGGGTGGGCCCATAGAGTAGGCACTGAGTAGGCCCATAGAGTAGGCAGCGGGTGGGCCCATAGAGTAGGCAGTGGGTGGGCCCATAGATTAGGCAGCAGGTGGTCCCATAGAGTACGCAGCGGGTGGGCCCATAGAGTAGGCAGCAGTGGGCCCATAGAGTTGACAGTGGGTGGGCCCATAGAGTAGGCATCGGGTGGGCCCATAGAGTAGGCATCGGGTAGGCCCATAGAGTAGGCAGCAGGTGGGCCCATAGAGTTGACAGTGGGTGGACCCATAGAGTAGGCAGCGGGTGGGCCCATAGAGTAGGCAGCGGGTGGGACCATAGAGTAGGCAGCGGGTGGGCCTATAGAGTAGGCAGCGGGTGGGCCCATAGAGTAGGCAGCGGGTGGTCCCATAAAGTAGGCAGCGGGTGGGCCCATAGAGTAGGCAGCGGGTGGGACCATAGAGTAGGCACTGAGTAGGCCCATAGAGTAGGCAGCGGGTGGGCCCATAGAGTAGGCAGTGGGTGGGCCCATAGATTAGGCAGCAGGTGGGCCCATAGAGTAGGCAGCGGGTGGGCCCATAGAGTAGGCACTGAGTAGGCCCATAGAGTAGGCAGCGGGTGGGCCCATAGAGTAGGCAGTGGGTGGGCCCATAGATTAGGCAGCAGGTGGTCCCATAGAGTACGCAGCGGGTGGGCCCATAGAGTAGGCAGCAGTGGGCCCATAGAGTTGACAGTGGGTGGGCCCATAGAGTAGGCATCGGGTGGGCCCATAGAGTAGGCATCGGGTAGGCCCATAGAGTAGGCAGCAGGTGGGCCCATAGAGTTGACAGTGGGTGGACCCATAGAGTAGGCAGCGGGTGGGCCCATAGAGTAGGCAGCGGGTGGGACCATAGAGTAGGCAGCGGGTGGGCCTATAGAGTAGGCAGCGGGTGGGCCCATAGAGTAGGCACTGAGTAGGCCCATAGAGTAGGCAGCGGGTGGGCCCATAGAGTAGGCAGTGGGTGGGCCCATAGATTAGGCAGCAGGTGGTCCCATAGAGTAGGCAGCGGGTGGGCCCATAGAGTAGGCAGCGAGTGGGCCCATAGAGTAGGCAGCGGGTGGGCCCATAGAGTTGACAGTGGGTGGGCCTATAGAGTAGGCAGCGGGTGGGCCCATAGAGTAGGCAGCGGGTGGGCCTATAGAGTAGACAGCAGGTGGGCCCATAGAGTAGGCAGCGAGTGGGCCCATAGAGTAGGCAGCGGGTGAGCCCATAGAGTAGGCAGCGGGTGGGCCCATAGAGTAGACAGCAGGTGGGCCCATAGAGTAGGCAGCGAGTGGGCCCATAGAGTAGGCAGCGGGTGAGCCCATAGAGTAGGCAGCGGGTGGGCCCATAGAGTAGACAGCAGGTGGGCCCATAGAGTAGGCAGCGAGTGGGCCCATAGAGTAGGCAGCGGGTGAGCCCATAGAGTAGGCAGCGGGTGGGCCCATAGAGTAAGAAATACACAAAAAAATAAAATGTCCAAATTGCAGATTTTTGGTTACATCCCAATAAAAAAAAAGTTATCAAAAAGTGAAAAGTGGAACCGGTAACTACCTATAGATCACAACCTGTATATAAATATGGGGGGGGGGGTCGCCTAGAATTCACCCCCCACAGCCGGTATTTTGGCCACCTGTCGAAATTTTTATATTAAAAATACCGGCTATGGAATGGCCAGCATTTATCCAACCAATCCTTCAACTCCCTGATGCTATACCAGTGTTTCTCAACCAGAGCACCTCCAGCTGTTGCAAAACAACAACTCTCAGCATGCCCGGACATGCTGGGAGTTGTAGTTTTGCAACAGCTGGAGGCCCCCCTGGTTGGGAAACACTGACCTAAACTATATACTACTGTATAGTCCAACATGCTGGGAGTTGTAGTTTTGCAATTGCTGTAGGCACCCCTTGTTGGGAAACACTGACCTATACTATATACTACTATATAGTCCAGCATGCTGGGAGTTGTAGTATTTCAACTAGAGATGTCGCGAATTGTTCGCCGGCGAACTTAGCATGTTCGCATCGCCGGACGAACATATGTGAAATTCGATCCGCCCCCTATACTTTAACATTGCGGTAAACTTTGACCCTGTGAGTCAGAGTCAGCAGACACATTACAGCCAATCAGCAGCAGTCCCTCCCTTCCAGACCCTCCTACCTCTTGCACGGACGCCATTTTACCCTCATTCGGCATGCTGCAGGCTTAGGAAGTGGAGGGTCAGAGAAGCTGCTCCTGCTGTACAGGGAAAGCGATAGCTAGGTTGCTGCTAGGTGGTGTATTCAGGGACCAGTTTACTCCTAAAGCACTAGTGTAACATCTGCTTTAAGGACAGCACCCAAAAAAGCCCTTTTTAGGGCTGAAAGATATCAGTCTGTGTGTCCTGCAACAGCTGGAGGCACCCTGGTTTGGAGGGAACCGCTGGTTAAAAGGGGTACTTCGGTGTAAAACTTAATTTCCTTCAAGCAATTAACTACAGTATTAAAAGAACTATAAGTTCAGTCCGTGTGTCTTGCAACTGCTGGAGGCACCCTGATTGGGGACGATTGCATAAAAGGGGAACTCCGCTGGCAACCTTTTCTGCTCATTGTCACACTAGTGCAAATCACATTTGGTGTGACAGTTGTTCAAATAAAAAAAATACCTGCCTAAAATATGTGCTGCCTAAAGGGGATCTAAATATGTGCTGCCTAAAGGGGGGCTCTATGTGCTGCCTGAAGGGGGCTAAAGCATGTTATTCCAAACCATTTAGGAATAATAGGTGATTTATGCCCTTTATGGATGAAAACCAGACTCGGCATCAACTATGTAATTTTCCATGGGAGTTTTGCCGTGGATCCCGCTCCGACACGCCACAGTCCAGGTATTAGTCCCCTTGAAACAACTTTTAAATCACTATTGTGGCCAGAAAGAGTCCTTGTGGGTTTTAAAATTCGCCTGCCCATTCGCCGGTTCGTGAACATTTGCCGAAGTTTGCGTTCGCCTTTCGCGAACCGAAAATTTTATGTTCGCGACATCACTAATTGCAACAGCTGGAGGCACCCCTGGTTGGGAAACACTGACCTAGACTATATACTACTATATAGTCCAACATGTTGGGAGTTGTAGTATTGCAACAGCTGGAGGCACACCTGGTTGGGAAACACTGACCTATAATATATACTACTATATAGTCCAACATGTTGGGAGTTGTAGTTTTGCAACAGCTGGAGGCACTCCTGGTTGGGAAACACTGATCTATACTATATACTACTATATAGTCCAACATGCTGGGAGTTGTAGTTTTCATTTGGGGCATCTGCTGAGCCACAGGCTGTATCAGGGCATGCTGGGAGTTGTAGTTTTCATTTGGGGCATCTGCTGAGCCACAGGCTGTATCAGGGCATGCTGGGAGTTGTAGTTAGTAACTAACTGCAACTTCCAAATTTAATAAACAAAAGCGATCAAAACAAAAATGGTAACGTTAAAACTACAGATCGGGGCGCAAAAAATTAACCCTCATAAGGCTGTATAAGAAGAAATTAAAAAAGTTATAGGGGTCAGAATAGGACAAAATTTCCCCCGCATATGTATATCCTGTGATGTCACGCATATATAATTAATTATGTAAATTAGCATGGCCGGTATTTTTTGTCAAGAAAGGTGGCGACCCGAGTTGCGAGACGAGGCAGAGCTGTAGGAAATCTGGGTGACCGATCCGGTATTACGGCGGGGAAGTTCTAGCGCAGTGTGTGGGACTCTCTCCAGGGATGACGATCTCACCCATTACATCCCACATCCTGTGACCCGGTGAAGTTATTTGGGAGCTGTTATTGGCTGCGGAAAGTCCGGAGATAATGAGAGTCTTAACCAATTACAGGAAAAATATCCAATTATACCATTATGGGTCATAAAGAAACAATTACAGAGGAGAGAGCGCCAAAAACTGCTGCGAGTGCAGGGAGGACGCAGAGATCAGGGGACTTTCTTATATACTCTCTGCTTACAGAGGCTTAAAGGGGTATTCCAGGAAAAACACTTTTTGTTATATATCAACTGGCTCCAGAAAGTCAAACAGATGTGTAAATCACTTCTATTAAAAAATCTTAATCCTTTCAGTACTTATGAGCTTCTGAAGTTAAGGTTGTTCTTTTCTGTCTAAGTGCTCTCTGAAGACACGTGTCTCGGGAACCGCCCAGTTTAGAAGAGGTTTGCTATGGGGATTTTCTTCTAAACTGGGCGGTTCCTGAGACAGGTGTCATCAGAGAGCACTTAGACAGAAAAGAACAACCTTAACTTCAGAAGCACATAAGTACTGAAAGGATTAAGATTTTTTAATAGAAGTGATTTACACATCTGTTTGACTTTCTGGAGCCAGTTGATATATAAAAAAAGTTTTTCCTGGATAACTCTTTTAAAGGGGTACTCCGCCCCTAGACATCTCATCCCCTATCCAAAGGACAGGGGATAAGATGTCTAATCGCGGGGGTCCTGCCGATGGGGACCCCCATGATCTCCCTGCTGCACCCGGCGTTTGTTTAGAGCGTCGGGTGCAGCGCCGGAGACTCGTGACATTATGGCCCCATCCATAGACTTGCATTGAGGGGGCGTGTCTGTGACGGCGCTGCACCCGATGCTCTGAACGAATGCCGGGTGCAGCAGGGAGATCATGGGGGTCCCCAGCGGCAGGACCCCCGCGATCAGACAACTTATCCCCTGTCCTTTGGATAGGGGATGAGATGTCTAGGGGCGGAGTACCCCTTTAAGTCAAAATCTTGGGTGAGTTCCCACATTCCCACACTTTTTTTTCCCAGGACTTGACCCCTGTTCATAATAAATGTAAAATATATCTGTAAAATAGTCGTTTGTGGGCATTTACGGGGACTTCACCATACTCAAGGACGAGACTTAAAGGGGTACTCCGGTGATAAACTATTTTTTTTTTTTTTTTTCAAATCAACTGGCTCCAGAAAGTTAATCAGGTTTGTAAATTACTTCTATTAAAAAATCCTAATCCTACCAGTACTTATCAGCAGCTGAAGTTGAGTTTTTTTTATTTTCTGTCTGGCCACGGTGCTCTCTGCTGACACCTCTGTCCATGTCAGGAACTGTCCAGAGTAGGAGCAAATCCCCATAGCAAATCTCTCCTGCTCTGGACAGTTCCTAAGACAGACAGAGGTGTCAGCCGAGAGCACTGTGGTCAGAAAGAAAAGAACAACTAAACTTCAGCAGCTGATAAGGACTGGGAGGATTAAGATTTTTTTTTAATAGAAGTAATTTACAAATCTGTTTAACTTTCTGGAGCCAGTTGATATAGAAAAAAATCACTGGAATACCCCTTTAATGGAGTAGTCCAGTGGTGGAAAAACTTATCCCCTATCCTAAGGATAGGGGATACATTTCAGATCATGCGGGTCCGACCGCTGGGGCCACCTGCAATCTCCTGTACGGGGCCCTGACAGCTCGAGGGAAGGGGGTGTGCTGAAGCGCCCCCTCAATACAACTCTAGGACAGAGCCGGAGCGCTGCGTTCGTCAATCTCCGGCTTTGCCATAGCGATGTATTGAGGTGGCGTGTCGGCCGCTGCTTCATGCGGTGTTCGATACCCGCTATCTGACCAGCGAGCCGGGGCCCCGTACAGAGAGATCACGGGGGCCCCAGCGGTCGGAAACTTATCCCCTATCCTTAAAGGGGTACTTCCGTGGAAAACTTTTTTTTTTTTTTTTTATCAACTGGTGCCAGAAAGTTAAACAGATTTGTAAATCACTTCTATTAAAATAATCTTAATCCTTCCAGTACTTTTTAGGGGCTGTATACTAAAGAGAAATCCAAAAAGAAATGCATTTCCTGTGAGGTCCTGACCACAGTGCTCTCTGCTGACCTCTGCTGTCCATTTTAGGTAACGGTCCAGAGAAGCATATGTTTGCTATGGGGATTTTCTTCTTCTCTGGACAGTTCCTAAAATGGACAGCAGAGGTCAGCAGAGAGTCAGGACATCACAGGAAATGCATTTCTTTTTGGATTTCTCTTTAGTATACTGCCCCTAAAAAGTACTGGAAGGATTAAGATTTTTTAATAGAAGTGATTTACAAATCTGTTTAACTTTCTGGCACCAGTTGATTAAAAAAAAAAAAAAAAAAGTTTTCAACGGGCGTACCCCTTTAAGATAGGGGATACATTTTTCACCACTGGACTACCCCTTTAAATACATTCACTAAGACTGGAAAAAAATGTGTTAGATTTTAATTTGTGATTATTAGATGATCATCTCGTTACTGGTTCCATGAATAGCAACAAATTTTGTTAATTCTGTTTTTTTTGGATATTTAGACATGAAATCTATTGGAAATTGCTCGTACTGCCATGACGCCACCTATTTGGGACAAGAGATCAGCAAGCTTCAGGGGGAGCTGGAGGAGATCCAGAAGATGCTCTTGGCCCAAGATATACAACTGGACAAAACGTCCCAAACTCACCAGCTCCTCATAGCTGCCAACGGCAAAATGGACAACCAGATAGACCGGAGCAATTTCTCCCTCCGGCAAATCAATCAGACATTAGGACTTTTCTTGTCTCAGGTGAAGGGATGGCAAGCCGCCGCGGCCGAGCTGGAAGCCTCGGTGAAAAATTTGGTCCAGGAGAGGTACGATATCACAGCCGCCATCCAGCAGATCAATTTTACTGTCGGGCAAACCTCGGACTGGATACAAGTGATCCAGAGGAAGACCGACGAGGAAACATTGACCTTACAAAAAATTGTTAACGACTGGCAAAATTACAGCAAAGTTTTTGGTGGATTTAAAACCACGTCTGTCAAAACCATGGACCTGGTTAGGAACATCCAAAGCAGCATCACGGCTACGGCCCAACGTATCACCATGAACACAGAGGTCATGCACGATCTGGTCCTACAAGTCATGGGCCTTCAGCTACAGTTGGACAATATCACTTCTTTCCTTGACGACCACGAGGAGAACATGCAGGATCTCCAGTATCATTCCAAATACACGCAAAACAGGACCGTCGAACGCTTCGAGAGCCTAGAAGGCAGAATGTTTTCTCACGAAACCGAAATCGGGACTATATTCACCAATATCAACGCCACGGACAACCACGTGCACAGCATGCTGAAGTATCTGGACGACGTGCGGCTCTCGTGTACTCACGGGTTCAATTCTCACGCAGAGGAATTATACTACCTTAACAAGTCCGTTAGCCTCATGCAAGGGGCCACCGATCTCCTGAGGGAGAGGTTCAGCCTCATGAACGCCCGCCTCGATTTTGACGTCAGGAACCTTTCCATGATCATGGAAGAAATGAAAGTGGTGGATGTGAAACATAGCGAATTCCTCCAGAAAGTCACCATTGTGCAAGGTAAGCGTGAAAAGGTTTTACTTCTACTTAATGGGCCACTTTTCAGACACTTAAAATGTGTCGTGAATTTTTGTAGCTATTCTTTATTAAAGATGGGGGGGCTCTCTGTAAGCTAAAGCCTGCCCCCCAGGAACAGTGTTTGTCACTTAGTGTCAGATATAGAGTGAGGACACCACTAACTAAAGACTGATCCCATGTACTGTATACATAACTCCTTCTGTCCCTCTTCTTCACATTAAGGTGTCACCTCCTGGATATGACATGAGGTCCGTCAACCACAAGACATAACACAACCCAGTCCTCCAACGAGGGGTTACTGCCACACAAACAAACAGTACACGGTGTCTATCCACATTCAAATCCCATTTAAAGGGGTACACCACCCCTAGACATCTTATCTCCTATCCAAAGGATAGAGGATAAGATGCTGATCGGGACTCCCGCGATCTCTGCTGCAGCACCAAAGTCATCCGGTGCATGAAGCGAACTTTGCTCCGTGCCTGATGGCTAACGGTGCAGTGCTGGCATCACAGCCACGCCCCCATCGTGACGTCACGCCCTCCCCCTCAATGCATAGACTTGTACTGAGGGGGCGTGGCCATGACATAACGAGCCTCTGGTGCCACAGCTTTCTAAATGAACGCCGGCTGCTGCAGGGAGATCGGAGATCAGACAGGGGATAAAATGTCTAGGGGTGGTGTACCCCTTTAATCCCTAATCTATGGGGGAAAAAATTGCCTTTATTTTTACGTGGCTGTTTTTTTGCAGATTTCACTGGAAAATAACAACTAGGGGTTATTCATTCTGAAATCACACAAATATATAGTAATGCTTCTGCTGTGCTCAAAGACAACTACGGACCACTATGTCTATCCTTACGACTACTATAATCCTTACCAGAGTATAGCTGCAACACTGTGTCAGGTTGTTGTCCAGCAAGACTAACAATCTATGAGATAGGTGCTTGCTATCTGTACAGACTATATACACACCTGCTCACCTTCCACTCAGAGTCCATGATAATCACATGTAGCAACAGTACAAGGTCCAGGTCCATCAGTGGTCTCTGCTGTTAGTCCGTACAGAGCTCTGGAAGTTCTCTGGTAATGTCCTCTACAATAGTGTCATGACACCGGCTTCTCCTCCAAGCAAGATATCTGCAGGAGCTTCCTACGGGTTTCAACCGTGCATACGACTACCTTCATCAGGGTGGGATAGGGGAATTATAGTTGTCATAAGGATAGACACAGTAGAAAATAGTGATTTTCCATTGTTGCATCTGATGACACAGTTCCCTTAAAGGGGTACTTAAAGGGGTACTCCACTGGAAAACAATTTTTTTTTTTTAATCAACTGGTGCCAGAAAGTTAAACAGATTTGTAAATTACTTCTATTAAAAAAAATCTTAATCTTTCCAGTACTTATCAGCTGCTGTTATGATCCACAGGAAGTTATTTTCTTTTTGAATTTCCTTTCTGCCTGACCACAGTGCTCTCTGCTGACACCTCTGTCCCTTTTAGGAACTGTCCAGGGTAGGAGCAAATCCCCATAGAAAACCTCTCCTGCTCTGGACAGTTCCTAAAATGGACAGAGGTGTCAGCAGAGAGCACTGTGGTCAGACAGAAAGGAGATTCAAAAAGAAAAGAACTTCCTGTGGATCATAACAGCAGCTGATAAGTACTGGAAGGATTAAGATTTTTTTTTATAGAACTCATTTACAAATCTGTTTAACTTTCTGGCACCAGTTGATATAAAAAAAAATGTTTTCCACCGGAGTACCCCTTTAAGGGTAGGATCTCACATAGCAAAAACCGGAAGAGGTGAGATGAAGCCACAAAGTAGATAAAATACACACAGAGAGCAAGTCTTGTCATACGTACTGTAAATAGCCGAACAGTTTTCCCCTCCGCCACGCCCCCTCCCATAGGCTTGCATTGAGGGGGCGGGGCGTTATGTCACACGGGGGTGGAGCCGTGATGTCACAACGCTCAGGCCCCGTGATCGACAGTAATCAGACCCGGAGCGAACACGCTCCAGGGACTGATTTTAACGGGGTGCGGCATGCAAGATCACGGGGGTCCCCAGCCGCAGGACCCCCCCGCGATCAGGCATCTTATCCCCTATCCTTTGGAAAAATTAAATTTCGACTAAGGTGGCAAAAATCCTTGCACCAGTCCTGCAAGGATGATCAGAGTAATGGCAAAATCTAGTGAAAATAACTAGCGCCGAGGGTTTGAGGGGTCTGATAGGTAAAATAGGCAGCCACCTAGAGTGTTCTATTGATGGGGTGCCACTCTGGCCACTGCAAGAAAGTTAAAGGGGTACTCCGGTGCTTAGACATCTAATCCCCTATCCAAAGGATAGGGGATAAGATGCCTGATCACGGGGGTCCCGCCGCTGGGGACCCCCGGGATCTCGGCTAGTGCACCCACCTCAATGGCTTCCGGCAACGCTGGAGGCTTTGGATCCCCGACCACGCGAGC
The DNA here is from genome assembly GCF_029499605.1 of Hyla sarda. Taxonomy (NCBI): domain Eukaryota; kingdom Metazoa; phylum Chordata; class Amphibia; order Anura; family Hylidae; genus Hyla; species Hyla sarda. The sequence goes on from NW_026610402.1 coordinate 74,429, forward strand.
GAAAGAGCGTGACGTCACGGCTCCACCCCCGTGTGACGTCATGCCCCGCCCCTCAATGCAAACCTCCCATAGGCTTGCATTGAGGAGGCGGGGCGTGATGTCACACGGGGGGCGGAGCCGTGACCTCACAACGCTCCGGCCCAGTGATCAACAGTAATCAGACGTTACACGCTCCGGAGACTGATTTTAATGGCGGGAACCCCGCGATCAGGCATTTTATCCCCTATTCTTTGGATGGAGGATAAGATGTCTAGGCGCCGAGTACCCCTTTAATAGCCAGCATCCAAAGCACCCGTCGCTAATCCGAAGCACCTGTCCTGACCAGCACGACCCTCGCACCCCACACTGGTACCATAATAATCTGTATTCTTCAGTCTGCTGGAGGAGAGCAGTAAAACCTCCCAGGCCAGCCAGGTCCGTCCAGCATCCTGGCATCACGAGCACCTTCATAAATCCGTGAGGAGGAGGTTTGTGTGTCACCCCAGTAGTAAGGAGATTACATGAGGAGGAGGTTTGTTACAGTGTGTCACCGCAGTAGTAAGGAGATTACATGAGGAGGAGGTTTGTTACAGTGTGTCAACCCAGTAGTAAGGAGATTACATGAGGATGAGGTTTGTTACAGTGTGTCAACCCAGTAGTAAGGTGGGATTTGTCAAAGGGCAGAGCCAATGGGTGGGGTCAAGGGGCAGAAAAATTACCTTTCGACTAAGGTGGCAAAAATCCTTGCACCATTCCTGCACGAATGATCAGAATAATGGCCAGATCTAGTAAAAATAACTAGCACCGAGGGTTTGAGGGGTCTGATCAGGCCCTTCGCTGTGCTGTTTGGTAATCCCGATCAGTTAAGATGGTGGCCAGAGACCTCTTGCATTCCCCGTGTTGGTGATCATCACTTATCTAATACAGCACAGTGGTCAGACTGGAAAGAAACTTAAAAAAAAAAAAAAACTTCCTCTGGAGCATACAGCAGCTGATAAGTACTGGAAGGATTAAGATTTTTTTAATATAAGTAATTTACAAATCTGTTTAACATTCTGGCACCAGTTGATTTAAAAATAAATAAAAAATAAATTGGTCTCCATCAAGTACCCCGTTTAGCATATTACTTTAAATAAATAAAAATTACAAAAAAATAAATGACATTTTAACCAACAAAGTGTGCTGTGTAGAAATGTAACCAATTCAAAAATTTCAAAACTACAGCCTATGGCTGTCCGGGCATGCTGGGAGTTGTAGTTTTCAAACAGCTGGAGGCACTGTATTTAGGAAACAGAGGTTCTAAGAATAGGACTAAGGCTGGGTTCACACTACGTTTTTGACATACTGTTTTCAATCCATTTTTCTAAAGAAAACCGTATGGCAAAAAAACGGATGGAACAGTATGGAAAAAAAGTAAACCGTATGCGTTTTTTACAGTATACTGTTTTTAAAAGTGCATATAGTGCCGTCATTTTTAATGGGAGGGGTCTTGGGTGGGGACTTTAGGATTCAAATGCGCATGTGCAAAGTAAAAATGTATACGTTTTTCCCTTATAGAACCGTATACATGTGCTTTTTCCATTGACGTTGACCACGATTTTGTCTCCGGTTTAAAAACCGTACTGCAACCGCATACGTTTATTTTTAACATGGACGTCAATGGGAAACGCACATGTAGACGGTTCCATACGGGACAAACGTACACGTTTTTACTTTGCACATGCGCATTTGAATCCTAAAGTCCCCACCCAAGACCCCTCCCATTAAAAATGGACAAAGTTTCAAAAACGTATGGGTTTTTTTTTTCTATAAAACTGACGGAACTGTATGCACTTTTAAAAACAGTTAACTTTTTCCATACTGTTCCATCCATTTTTTTGCCATATGGTTTTCTTTAAAAAACGGATTGAAAACAGTATATGGCAAAAACCTGATGTGAACCCCCAGCCTTACAGCAGTTATATTTGTTGCTCACACTGCTTGTTTTTTTACATTTTTTGGATAGTAAATAAATAAGATTTATGATGTTTTCCCCTATTTCAATTGCAAAAGTTCGAGGAGTTGCGACATACAGGAAATGACCATTGACATTACTGTTTGGGGCAGAAAGCTGGAGATTTGTGAGGAAAACAGTGAGAAGCTCAGCAGGTCCCTCATAAAACGCGTCGGGTGACTAAGAACCAGACTGCACAAGTCGTAAACGTGTTTCACCGCCTGACATCCTCCGCTGGTGGGATCCACCACTTCCAAGTCTGACATCACCGCACACAGTCAGGAACAAACGGAAGGAGAGTTTCCATTGTATAAGGAATACTTAAATAAATGAAATGTAGGAAAACAAGTACTACAATACTGCCTCCTTTGTACAAGAATATAACTACTATAATACTGCCTCCTTTGTACAAGAATATAACTACTATAATACTGCCTCCTATATACAAGAATATAACTACTATAATACTGCCTCCTTTGTACAAGAATATAACTACTATAATACTGCTCCTATGTACAAGAATATAACTACTATAATACTGCTCCTATATACAAGAATATAACTACTATAATACTGCTCCTATATACAAGAATATAACTACTATAATACTGCCTCCTATATACAAGAATATAACTACTATAATACTGCTCCTATATACAAGAATATAACTACTATAATACTGCTCCTATATACAAGAATATAACTACTATAATACTGCCTCCTATATACAAGAATATAACTACTATAATACTGCTCCTATATACAAGAATATAACTACTATAATACTGCGCCTATATACAAGAATATAACTACTATAATACTGCTCCTATATACAAGAATATAACTACTATAATACTGCCTCCTATATACAAGAATATAACTACTATAATACTGCTCCTATATACAAGAATATAACTACTATAATACTGCTCCTATATACAAGAATATAACTACCATAATACTGCTCCTATATACAAGAATATAACTACTATAATACTGCTCCTATATACAAGAATATAACTACTATAATACTGCTCCTATATACAAGAATATAACTACTATAATACTGCTCCTATATACAAGAATATAACTACTATAATACTGCCTCCTATATACAAGAATATAACTACTATAATACTGCTCCTATATACAAGAATATAACTACTATAATACTGCTCCTATATACAAGAATATAACTACTATAATACTGCTCCTATATACAAGAATATATCTACTATAATACTGCTCCTATATACAAGAATATAACTACTATAATACTGCTCCTATATACAAGAATATAACTACTATAATACTGCTCCTATATACAAGAATATAACTACTATAATACTGGTCCTATATACAAGAATATAACTACTATAATACTGCCTCCTATATACAAGAATATAACTACTATAATACTGCCTCCTTTGTACAAGAATATAACTACTATAATACTGCTCCTTTATACAAGAATATAACTACTATAATACTGCTCCTATATACAAGAATATAACTACTATAATACTGCCCCTATATACAAGAATATAACTACTATAATACTGCTCCTTTATACAAGAATATAACTACTATAATACTGCCTCCTTTGTACAAGAATATAACTACTATAATACTGCCTCCTATATACAAGAATATAACTACTATAATACTGCCTCCTTTGTACAAGAATATAACTACTATAATACTGCTCCTATATACAAGAATATAACTACTATAATCAAACATATGTAGAAAGTAGGGACGTCACTCACCGGGGTACTGTGCCGATAATTCTTTATTTCTTTAAGGTGCAAAGACAGACAAGGTGCACGGACGTTTCCAAGGACTCAGCTAATCAGAGTAAGACTGGGTGACAGCTGTTGCGCGTGCGCATTCACGCTTCTTCAGACCCTGTCTGTTCCGTGCTGCATCACCTTTTTGAAGCTACTCTCTGGTGACGTGCACAGAACAGGTGCAAACTACTTAATCAAGAACATATATGTTAAAACATTAAAAACATAAATCAACTGACTTTCTTTATCAAAAGGACACTCTGCAATAAATAGTACCAGAAGGTATATCATAAAAAGACACTGTAATCGACTCTTTCATTCAGCCCCAAGTTTCCAGCAGCATTCAATTTAATTAACCATTTAGCTTCTACTTGAAGTAAAATTTTTCTTTTATCTGTGTTTTCTTTGCTGCGGATCACTTCTAGCCCCTGAAAGAGTAAATCTTTACAGTTCCCTCCATGTACAGAATTCATGTGTTCAATAAAACGGGGAGCACCTTTTTTAGATCTAACTGAATACACATGTTCCCTAAAACGTGTGTTCAATGCACGTTTAGTGCTGCCGATGTAGAAGCGGCCACACGGGCAAACCATAGCATAAATAACCCATTGTGTTCTACAGGTAATAAGATTTTTAATATAGATTTCTTCACCGCCTATCACCGTAGACTTTCCTGTCTTAATATGGGGACACCAAATGCAAGTCCCGCATTTGTGGTTGCCCGTGGGGCCGATTCTTGACAGCCAGTCTGAGGTGTTCGTTTTGGAATGAAAGTTGCTACTGGTTACAACATCTTTTAAGTTTTTACTCCGTTTGAAAGCTATCAAAGGTTTTTCATGAACCAGTTTTCCTAAGTCTGTATCGTTTTTAATCAGAGACCAATTGTTATGAATAGCTGTTCTTATAATTTTTTCTAAGGGGCTGAATTTAAATGAAAAAGAGAAACGGGGTAGAGTGGTGCTTTGCGACTTTAAATATGTTTTTTTCCATTTCCTACTCTTCGAGCTGTTATCTAATAGAGTTTTTCTATCTTGTGCAAATGCTCGATTTAATGCCTTCTCAAGGATCTTTTCTGGGTACCCTCGTGCCCCCAATCTCTCCTTCAGCTCACCAGCCTGTACCAAAAATTTCTCATCAGAACTATTTATTCGTCTTAGCCGCAAAAATTGGCCATAGGGCAAAGCAGTCTTTACATGTTCGGGGTGGTAGCTGGTGTACTGAAGGAGAGAATTGGAGGCAGTGGGCTTTCTGTACCCTGACGTCTGTATATCACCTCCGTTAATCTCTACCAACACATCGAGGAACTCGATCTGCTTGGCATCGACTTTGTAAGTGAAGCGTAAATTCATTTTGTTTGTTTCGTTCAGAAATTTTACAAAGTCCCCGAAGTCCGTCTCGGTGCCATCCCAGGCGATGAACACATCGTCCACAAACCTGAGGTAGCACCGGACGGACTTCAAGAAGGGATTGTTAGCTGTAAAGATATGCCTATACTCAAAAGCTGCAACATATAAATTGGCAAGGGTGCAGGCCACGGGGGTGCTCCCCGTTTTATTGAACACATGAATTCTGTACATGGAGGGAACTGTAAAGATTTACTCTTTCAGGGGCTAGAAGTGATCCGCAGCAAAGAAAACACAGATAAAAGAAAAATTTTACTTCAAGCGGAAGCTAAATGGTTAATTAAATTGAATGCTGCTGGAAACTTGGGGCTGAATGAAAGAGTCGATTACAGTGTCTTTTTATGATATACCTTCTGGTACTATTTATTGCAGAGTGTCCTTTTGATAAAGAAAGTCAGTTGATTTATGTTTTTAATGTTTTAACATATATGTTCTTGATTAAGTAGTTTGCACCTGTTCTGTGCACGTCACCAGAGAGTAGCTTCAAAAAGGTGATGCAGCACGGAACAGACAGGGTCTGAAGAAGCGTGAATGCGCACGCGCAACAGCTGTCACCCAGTCTTACTCTGATTAGCTGAGTCCTTGGAAACGTCCGTGCACCTTGTCTGTCTTTGCACCTTAAAGAAATAAAGAATTATCGGCACAGTACCCCGGTGAGTGACGTCCCTACTTTCTACATATGTTTGATACGAAGATGTCTTGTCATTAGGGACTTGGAACCCGAAGGGTCACAGTGCCTGCCAGCACTGTTAAGGGAACTGTGGAGCTCGAGCTCAGGGCGTCTTTCATTTTCGCTGCACTAGCTGAGAGTGCGATCGTAGGAATTTAGGGGTAGTTGTGCCGGCTGCTCGCTTCTGTGCACCGCTTGTGATTTATAACTACTATAATACTGCCTCCTTTGTACAAGAATATAACTACTATAATACTGCTCCTATATACAAGAATATAACTACTATAATACTGCTCCTATATACAAGAATATAACTACTATAATACTGCTCCTATATACAAGAATATAACTACTATAATACTACTCCTATATACAAGAATATAACTACTATAATACTGCTCCTATATACAAGAATATAACTACTATAATACTGCTCCTATATACAAGAATATAACTACTATAATACTACTCCTATATACAAGAATATAACTACTATAATACTGCTCCTATATACAAGAATATATCTACTATAATACTGCTCCTATATACAAGAATATAACTACTATAATACTACTCCTATATACAAGAATATAACTACTATAATACTTCCTTCTATATACAAGAATATAACTACTATAATACTGCTCCTATATACAAGAATATAACTACTATAATACTGTCTCCTATATACAAGAATATAACTACTATAATACTGCTCCTATATACAAGAATATAACTACTATAATACTGCTCCTATATACAAGAATATAACTACTATAATACTGCTCCTTTGTACAAGAATATAACTACTATAATACTTCCTTCTATATACAAGAATATAACTACTATAATACTGCTCCTATATACAAGAATATAACTACTATAATACTGCTCCTATATACAAGAATATAACTACTATAATACTGCTCCTATATACAAGAATATAACTACAATAATACTGATCCTATATACAAGAATATAACTACTATAATACTGCTCCTATATACAAGAATATAACTAATATAATACTGCCCCTATATACAAGAATATAACCACTATAATACTGCTCCTATATACAAGAATATATCTACTATAATACTGCTCCTATATACAAGAATATAACTACTATAATACTGCTCCTATATACAAGAATATAACTACTATAATACGGCTCCTATATACAAGAATATAACTACTATAATACTGCTCCTATATACAAGAATATAACTACTATAATACTGCTCCTATATACAAGAATATAACTACTATAATACTGCCTTCTATGTGCAAGAATATACCTACTATAATACTGCCTCCTATATACAAGAATATAACTACTATAATACTGCCTCCTATATACAAGAATATAACTACTATAATACTGCTCCTATATACAAGAATATAACTACTATAATACTGCTCCTATATACAAGAATATAACTACTATAATACTGCTCCTATATACTAGAATATAACTACTATAATAATGCTCCTATATACAAGAATATAACTACTATAATACTGCTCCTATATACTAGAATATAACTACTATAATAATGCTCCTATATACAAGAATATAACTACTATAATACTGCTCCTATATACAAGAATATAACTACTATAATACTGCCCCTATATACAAGAATATAACTACTATAATACTGCCCCCTATATACAAGAATATAACTACTATAATACTGCTCCTATATACAAGAATATAACTACTATAATACTGCTCCTATATACAAGAATATAACTACTATAATACTGCTCCTATATACAAGAATATAACTACTATAATACTGCTCCTATATACAAGAATATAACTACTATAATTCTGTTCCTATATACAAGAATATAACTACTATAATACTGCCTCCTATATACAAGAATATAACTACTATAATACTGCTCCTATATACACGAATATATCTACTATAATACTGTCTCCTATATACAAGAATATAACTACTATAATTCTGTTCCTATATACAAGAATATAACTACTATAATACTGCCTCCTATATACAAGAATATAACTACTATAATACTGCTCCTATATACAAGAATATAACTACTATAATACTGCTCCTATATACAAGAATATAACTACTATAATACTGCTCCTATATACAAGAATATAACTACTATAATACTGCTCCTATATACAAGAATATAACTACTATAATACTGCCCCTATATACAAGAATATAACTACTATAATACTGCCCCCTATATACAAGAATATAACTACTATAATACTGCTCCTATATACAAGAATATAACTACTATAATACTGCTCCTATATACAAGAATTTAACTACTATAATACTGCTCCTATGAACTCATATCAATCACTTTAGTAGTTTATTATACATTTTATAAAAACATTACGTTTAGAAAATCAGCAAGAATAAATACTTTATAACTGTGGAATTATTTTTTCAGGTGCCCCAGGACTTCCAGGACCAAGAGGGTTTAAAGGAGATATAGGTGGAAAGGGACCTATTGGTTTGAAAGGAGAAAAAGGTGACACAGGTGAAATAGGTCCTCCAGGACCTCAAGGACCAAGAGGACTTATTGGTGAAACTGGACCTATGGGAGAAAAGGGCTCTATTGGGATAAAAGGAAGCCCAGGAATTAAAGGTGAGAAGGGCAGTATGGGCCCACCAGGTCCGAAAGGTCAAAAAGGAGCTAAAGGTGATGCCAGTCCCCCTGGACCTGTTGGCCCTCCTGGTGACATAGGACCACAAGGCTTGCAAGGATTGCCAGGAATTACAGGACTACCTGGGTTAAGAGGGAAAGATGGACCAATAGGGTTGAGAGGAGAAGATGGTTTGCCCGGTCCTCGTGGTTTGCCGGGACCTCCTGGACCGAAAGGAAAATCTGCCATATCAAAATGAATGTAATTCTAAAAGAAAAAAAAACTTGATAAACACCGAATGACCCATGAATGGTGTAGAGCGTTGACTGGATGATGTCGTTCACTAGACGTAGGACCCTGACATCGGTCATGGGGGCCCGGGAAAGAAGGCTGGACGGAACATTATCAATACTTCTTCCGGATAATTCTACAAAACCATATAAAATGTAGAGATATATTGTTCATTATCAGCAGCAGCAGAATATCTATCGAGGTCCTTGGATCTACAAACCTGTCCAGAAGCCGCCCGTTAAGAAGATCTCCGGTTTTACATGTACCTGTAGACTTTAAAAAAAAAATTGCATCTTAGCAAGTATTCCGCTTATGTTCTGTCCGTTGCAACACTTTACTGAAGGACATGTGACTTAAAGGAGTACTCTGTGACTTAAAGTGGTATGCTGACGACAAACCGACGCCCCCTCCATTTATGTCTATGGGAGGGGGTGTGTTTCCAACACTCCCCCTCCTATAGACATGAATGGAGGGGGTGTAGCGTTTCATCAGGAGGGGGTGTGGCCGTGACATCAGGAACCCGGCATTTGTTTAGAACGCCAGGTGTTGAAAGAGGTTGCAGGGGGATAAGATGTCTAGTAGTGGAGTACCTCTTTAAGGGGTACTCCATGCTAGAATAGAACAAGAACTATACTTATCTACCTTCACTTCCTACCATAGCTCTGTTTCTTCTTCTTTCTGTCCTTTACCACTCATCTCTTCCTCCTCCTTCCAAGACGAGTACTCAGGTCAAGACCTTCCCACTCAGACAATAATTGGAAGAGATAGGACACTGCTGTGGCCAGTGATTGGCCGGGCGGGAAGGTCCTGTTCCAAGCACTCGTCTCGGAAGCAGGCTTAAAAGAGAATCGGTGGGGGCTGGAAGAAGAACATTAGCTGAGGTGGGACCAGTATTGTTTGTATTTTTTCTATTTTATCAGGGTTCTGGCATATCATGTAACTACTAAAGAGAAAAAAACATAGTGAAGGCTCTTAGGGGGTGGAGCAACATAAAAAAGGAGATGTTCAATTATGCTCCACCCCTGAGGTTCTGCACTAGGCATATAACATTTTATTCATTTTGCCCAGATAGTTGCATTTGAGTAGAATTTTGCTTATATTTTTATCTCCCTTTTGGGTTTTTTGCTACCTTACTTTGCATTTCTGAGCACTTTTAGAATGTCTTGACAAATATGTCTGCACTTGCTGGCTAAGTGCTTTAGAACCGACTTCTTCTTAGTCCACTGAAGAAGGTCCACTACTGTAGAAATGATTAATGGAGGACCTGGACAACAGTTCTGGGTCCTCATATACATATGATTGTACTCTGCTCCAGCATCTGACCATTTAGAGTAAACCCTAAAGGGTAAAATATTTTTTTTTTTTATATTTCTTAAAGGGATACTCCGCCCCTGGCATCTTATCCCCTATCCAAAGGATAGGGGATAAGATGTCAGATCGCCGGGGTCCCGCTGCTGGGGACCCCGGGGATCGCTGCTCCGGCACCCCGCTATCATTACTGCACAGAGCGAGTTCGTCTGTGCGTAATGACGGGCGATACAGGGGCCGGAGCAGCGTGACGTCATAGCTCCGCCCCTCATGACATCACTGCCCGTCCCCTTAATGCAAGTCTATGACAGGGGGCGTGACGACCGCCACGCCCCCTCCCATAGACTTGTATTGATGGGGGCGGGCCGTGACGTCACGAGGGGTGGAGCCGTGACATAACGATGCTCCGGCCCCTGTATTGCCCGTCATTACGTGCAGAGCGAACTCGCTCTGCGCAGTAATGATAGCGGGGTGCTGCCCCAGCGATCCCGGGGTCCCCAGCAGCGGGACCCCGGCGATCTGACATCTTATCCCCTATCCTTTGGATAGGGGATAAGATGTCTAGGGGCTGAGTACCCCTTTAAGGGTTTCTGAAACCTCCCTTTGCATTTCTGGGCACCTTTGTAAAGTCATGACTAGTATGTCTGCATATATAGATGTTTTTTGGAAAAGTCAGTTGTGATACCAAATTAAAAAAAATATATATACAAAAGTACTGTAGAATTACAACAAAAAAGAAAAATGTACATTTAAAACATAGAAAATGTTAGGCTACTACCATAGGGAGGTCAGGAATACTACCAAATGTACGTCAAGTGTATAGTACAGGTAAAATAAGTATTGTACCAAACAACAGTGAACGATACCAAAGAGATAATATGGTAAAGAATGTAACCCAAGGGTTACACTTAAGAAATGACCAAGTGTACTATCTAAAGAAAGTCAAGTCTGATATCAGAGTAATGGTTCTGGTAATAAGTCAAATATCACACCAGACCCAAAAAATATGTTTTAGAGAATAGAATCACAAAACCTAAGAAAACTCAACTATAACACCAGTGAAAAGACAAATAAAAAGTATGGTACGAGAGAGAAGACACGAAAGGTTCAAGAGAAGACGAGTACCAAATATAAGACAAGTGTGGTACCAGAGAAGAGACAAATGTGGTACCAGAGAAGAGACAAGTGTGGTGCCATAGAAGAGACAAGTATGGTACCAGATAAGACAAAAGAGTGGTACCAGAGAAGAGACAAGTGTGGTACCATAGAAGAGACAAGTGTGGTACCAGAGAAGAGACAAGTGTGGTACCATAGAAGAGACAAGTGTGGTACCATAGAAGAGACAAGTATGGTACCAGATAAGACAAAAGTGTGGTACCAGAGAAGAGACAAGTGTGGTACCAGAGAAGAGACAAGTGTGGTACCATAGAAGAGACAAGTGTGGTACCATAGAAGAGACAAGTGTGGTACCAGAGAAGAGACAAGTGTGGTACCATAGAAGAGACAAGTGTGGTACCATAGAAGAGACAAGTGTGGTACCAGAGAAGAGACAAGTGTGGCACCAGAGAAGAGACAAGTGTGGCACCAGAGAAGAGACAAGTGTGGTACCAGAGAAGAGACAAGTGTGGTACCAGAGAAGAGACAAGTGTGGTACCAGAGAAGAAACAAGGGTGATACCAGAGAAGAGACAAGTATGATACCAGAGAAGAGACAAGTATGGTACCAGAGAATTCAAAAGTGTGGTACCAGAGAATTCAAAAGTGTGGTACCAGAGAAGAGACAGAGGTGATACCAGAGAAGAGACAAGTGTGGTACCATAGAAGAGACAAGTGTGATACCAGAGAAGAGACAAGTGTGGCACCAGAGAAAAGACAAGTGTGGCACGAGAGAAGAGACAAGTGTGGTACCAGAGAAGAGACAAGTGTAGTACCAGAGAAGAGACAAGTGTGGAGTATGATACAATGGATACCTAAATATTTGAGAAACCATTTTACTTCTTGGTTGTGACTGTCTACTGTCAATAATAAATGAGTCTAAATAAAAAAAAAATTAAGAAACATATTTAAAAAAGTTGGATAGGCTGAAAAGACCACCTAAAATGGCCTTGAAAAGTGTTCTTCTGGGGGGGGGGGGGAGCGTCTTCTCAAAATAAAAATTGCCTCTATGCATAATATATGGTGAATTATAAATTCATCACACAATTGGGTCTGGATATGGGGGTGGTGGTCTTGTCAAAGAAGTGGTCTTCTGCAGAGGTTAACTGTATGTCTAGGGGAGAGAAGGATAACAGTAACCAGAAACCGGTTGAATTCTGTATGTCTAGGGGAGAGAAGGATAACAGTAACCAGAAACCGGTTGCATTCTGTATGTCCAGTCAAATGTATAACCTGAAAGCTGTAGGGGGTGATTTTTTAGGTTAGTGCCACATCATGACTTATGGCCATACAACTTTAGATTATAATGTCGCACTTCTTAAATAGCCAATAATGATAATGAATATGGCCGTGCCAAAATCCTGCAGGTTTGGATTTCTCCCGACTGTCGGGTCACAATAGCTGAATGCGACCACATTCACTATCAGTTGCAATGCAGCAGTGCCAAGTTGGGATCTTGTGGTCACCATGTAGCACGAGACTAGTATAATATCACAAAATGACACGTCATTATAAAAACTACTACAGAGATACATATTCATCTCAATGCACCAATGCTGCATTCTCAACTTGTATTATGTCACATTCTTGTTTTTAAAGGGGTACTCTGGCCCCAAGACATCTTATCCCCTATCCAAAGGATAGGGGATAAGATGTCTGTTTGCCGGGGTCCCGCCGCTGGGGACCCCCGCAATCTGGCATGCAGCACCGACACTGACGGAAGCGCTGGAGGCTCTCAGTCTTATGCCTCAAGACCACAGGAACGGAGTATCGTGATGTCATGACTCCGCCCAATGTCACATCATGTCCCGCCCGCTCAATGCAAGTCTATGGGAGGGGGCGTGACTGTCGTCACGCCCCCTCCCATAGACTTGCATTGAAGGGGCGTGACATGATGTCACACGGGGCAGAGTCGTGATGTCACGATACTCCGTCCCCGTGGTCAGGAGGCATAAGGGGCCATCACAACCCCTACCATAAACTTGCATTGAGGGGGCCGGGTGTGATGTCACATGGGGCGGAGTCGTTGCATCACGATACTCCGTCCCCGTGGTCGGGAGGCATAAGACTGAGAGCCTCCAGCGCTTCTGTCAGTACTTACAGGTCGGTGCTGCATGCTAGATTGTGGGGGTCCCCAGAGGCGGGACCCCGGCAATCAGACATCTTATCCTCTATGCTTTAGATAGGGGATAAGATGTCTTGGGGCTGGAGTACCCCTTTAAGATTGTAAAATATAAGGATGGATTGATTATTTATCAGAATCCCCTTGCTATATCAGAATTAGACGGAGAATGTGGGATGAGCGTCTTGGGAGTCCAAAATGTGACAGTAAAGATCGTTCTCCTATACTAGAAAGCGAGGAGGTTTTCATAACATAATCAAAACATTTTTTCTGTTTATCTTTGTAAATGTGCAACTGGATTGCACTCACAATGTACTGGATGTGTTTCTGTAGGTTACAATGTGTTATCTACATGTTATCTACAAGTTTATTCAAAGGAAAATAAAAATTGTTTAAAATATTAGCGCCTGTGTCTATGGTTCCGAGCACAGAGGGTGTTCTCTGCTTATGGAGCTGCAGGTTCAGAGCTCAGAGGGTGTTATCTGTATACCGGTGTTGAATGTAGATCCTCTACCTGAGTGGCTGATGACTTGGGCGGAGCGGAGTCTAAGGTGCCGCTGGTCTTCACCAGAGCCGCCGAAAGGCAGGATGGATTTGCTGCGGCAGGCGACACCCAGGTCGCTACCCCCGATACAACTCGACCACACAGGTTGCTGGGTGAGGCGATGTACAGTAGGATGAGGCAGAGGCGTAGTTGAACTTAGCAGAAGGTCAAGGCAGGCGGCAAAGGTCTGTAGTCAGGTAACGTAGCGGAAGGGTCAGAACATGGGCAAGGCAAACAGACAGTATGGAACATTTAATCTGAGGCAAATTGCACTGAAGATCCGGCAGGGGAGTGTGGGAGGTGCAGAGACTTATAGAAATGTGTAAGGGTTTGTACATAATTATGGGCGTACTGGCCTTTTAACTTTCAGAGCTCCGGAGCGCGCACGCCCTAGGAGACGGGGACACGTGCGCAATGGAGCTGAGAGGCAGTGGAGGAGGAGCATGGTAAGTGACGGACTGGGATTCGCATGCGGGCGCGTCCCGCGATGTGAATCCGAGCCCCGCCGGCGGCAGGGGAGAGCGGAGCAGTGCGTTCATGGCAAGTGCAAGTGGCCGGAGCGCCGAGTGTAACAATCTGCTTGTGGAGCTGCATGTTCAGAGCTCAGAGGGTGTTCTCTGATGCTGATGAGATGATCACATGTGCTTGCTTTCATGTACAGGTCTCAATAAAGTAAGAGCATAAGAGCGCAGATTTAGCGGCTGCAGCCCCTTATATATTAAGAGGGTGGAACAAAGCTCATTGGTCAGCAGAACCTGTCAGTCCTGACCCAGGGAACTCTGGGTATCACATGACCCAAAGGTCCTTAAACCATAATACAATTAATTAAAGGCACGTGACCTCTAAGGTCTTATACAGAGATATTCCTATACAACCTATTAAATATATATATTTATACATTAAATACCATTTATATAAGGCGACTAGAGGTTAGTCCCAAAGGAGCCCTCTTGTCATGGAGGGGCTCTGGCTGAGGGGACTTTAGACAAAGGGACAGGACCAGGTCCTGTATCGGGACACCACAAACCTCCTTACTTAAAACAAGTCGTCCTCGAAGACAGAGGGACGAAATGACCATAAGGCTAGACACAGTCCTGGGCATAATCGCAAATGTCCTTGATCAGGCTGTAGATAAATAACAACAAAGAGTCCATGTGCATAATAGAATGTCCACACAAGCTCCAACATTTTATGTAACTAGAATTATATTGCCTGAGGCTATTTATATATTTCCTTTTTCTTTTCAACACATAAATGAAGTGCATGAAGTGAAAGAAGTATGACATTTGATTTATTGTTATTAATTTTTTTTCTTTGACTGATAAATATTTTAGGTTTTTGAACTGAGAATATTCATAATGACAATGAAGATACTACATACTAGAATAATAATCCTACTTATTATTTTGTTCTATACCACATTTTTATTATACCACATATTTATTACCTAAGTTATACCCTTGTTGCAGATTGGGTTGACTGAGGCTTTCTGCCCAATGCCTTAGCTACTAGGGTCTATAGGTATCACACACTTACCCCTAGAACTCTGAACTAGATAACAATTACATACTGTTACCTATCTGGATACGTGCATTTTTATTGAGCTACAGGAGCACCTTCTGGCCAGGAAGAGCATCCTGAATGTAAAGGACAAAAGAAAATACATGTTAGTGCATAAACAGTGGTATGGAACTGAGTTATAGCATGTTACAGTCCCTAAAGCTGAGGTTTTTTTCTTCTTCTTATGTAAGATAGATTTTAGAATTATGTGTACTGAATTTTATTGGAAGGTACACTAGTGAAAGTTATGAAATGAAATATGTGTACATGGTATTGAATTAAGTCAGTCTTGGTATCTGATGGGAATGCTTCAGTAGGCGCTAGTGAGAGGTAGCAGTAATGTTACTCCCAGAGGAGCTGGGAGGGTACCTTAAAGTAACCACTATAACACCTGAAAGAAAATATGCATTTTTGTGTACAGGAATTGATACTTCTGTACAATAACACCATGCACAGTGTTGACATTTGATGTCAGCAAACATTTTATTTATTAGCACACTAAGGCTACATAATAGCAGCACAACGTAAAGATATTCCAGGTGATGCTTACCTGATAGTAAGGCGTACACTTTTGCACACAAAAATATATTACTATGTGGATATTTACAGTAAACAGACACACAAGGATCAACAGTCCACCTGTGTTATGAGTCCAAAAACATCACGGCTGTACCAAGGCCGGGCACACACTTACACGGATCTCCTCGGACAAGGAGTCTCTCGGCCAGGGGCCAGGCAAGAGCTTATGTGGTTACGGTGCTAAACCAGGAACTTTTATGGCATAGTCCTGCCAGGCACATTTCTTCTTAGACAAGTTACAACTGGAAAAAGACAGTCTGTTGAGAAAACAAAGGTACTGGGTACCAAACAGTTAATGGTGGGCAAAAAGAAAATCAATGACTTAAACAGGGTATCTTTGAGATTCCCATCCTCGCCAGTCTGACTGCTTCCTGCTTTGAGACATATAGCGAGAAGCGTGAGGAGGGGACTCTCTCATGGGATGAATAGCAGTGTCCCATGAAACATTAGTGAGCCTTGATTGTGAAACCGAAGGATTGACACTCACTACGAAATTAATGGCAGCTGCTGAGGCCACTGGTAACACTGTTGGTGCCAGTTGATCCGGCCTCACCTCCTTAAGTAGAGTAGGCTGTGGCACTTCCGTCGGTGCCTGTTGGTCATGCCAAACCCATGGGCATGGAGTAGGCCTAGGCACATCTGTGGTTGGTGCCTGTTGGTTAGGCCAAACCTCCGCAGGGGGAATAGGCCTGGGCACATCCTCTGCTGGAGCTGCTGCAGAAAGATAGGCCTAAGATTGGCAGATACTTGGGATGCATAATAGGTGCTCTGAATCCTTCCTCTTCATCGGCTGTGTTGGGCAGCCTCATCGGCCAGATACCATGTGGGTCTGCCTCCCAGTCGTCTGACGGGAAATAAGTAAAAGGAAGTTGAGTAGGATCCTTGGGCCTTGTGACTGCTGCAGCCCATTCACCCCGCAGACTTTGGACAGGGGTGTACTCAACGATCTCTCCCCGCTCCAGGGAGTGATAACTTTTGGGCAGATAGTCCAGTTGAATGGCCCTTCTGTTCACCAGGATGTTTCCCCCATGTCTGCAATCTAGGAGAGTACCAAAACCCCTGGCCTTATCAAATTTCACCACGGTGGCGCGTCGGAGTTCTAGGGGTGCTTCACCCTCTCGTGGGTAGTCCAACATCCTTATATACAGAGCCTCCAACTTCTTGGTATCACTCTGCTGCTTCACCCTTTCTTCATATGAGAGGCGTTTCGGCCCACATCGCTCTCGGTGTTCAGCCCTCAGCTTCTCCATTATACTATCAATTTCAGCCTCCCTTCGAGCTCTTTCTATCTGAGCTGTGGGGACCGGTGGATGGGACTTCCCTGATGGGGGAAGAACATGGTCCCATATGTACTGAATCAGCTCAGGCTCGTCACCAAACAGCCATTTCAGGAGAGGGGGTGAGCGTGGGCATGCACTAGGCAGGGTGACTTGGGACAAGGGGATCTCTGGCTCTGGGCTGGATGAGGAAGAGAAATTGGCTTCCGCCGGGGTACTCACATCCGAGTCTTCCGTCGGTATCTCGGCCCAAGACCCCCATGTCCGTTGGTGAGGGGACAGTCTCACCGGGGATGCCGCCTCAAATGTCCCGGGTGATGCCCCTTCCGGGGTAGACAGCCACTTGTTGTCCTCCGGTAGCGGTGGTAGGTTGTAGGCCTCCTCGGCCCCAAGGGACAACTGCTGTAAGCGGTCGGCAAGATCCTGAAAAAGTTGCGCTGCGTCCGTGGCAACTTTTCTCTGAGTCGGACTCGCTTTTCTTAGGACTCGCTTCACATGTAGCACTGGGCTCCGCAATGTCTGTACTCCTCGCTGCCATCTCCAGACTGTAGAGGTCTTTCCGCGTGGCCTCTTTTATATGGGGCTCCCACAAAATGGCCGCCAGCCGGAAGGACGTCATCTGTGCAGCTCTGACTTCCTGTCCTCCGGCAAACACAAGCAGGAAATTACAGTTCCACTTCGGCATTGCAACGTGTACTTGGTGTCCACGCCCAGGGACATTTCTGCGCGCTTCTCTGGTAAATCTTTAACCATTTGAGGTACTTGTTGCAGTGGAGAGCGCAGCATGGCTTCGCTGCAAATTTTACACATGGCCACAAAAAGACAATCTTCACCTCCCCCTTACTTTTTGGTTTGCCCCAGTTAAGCACAATCTCAACAGCAAAGTCCTGTACACTTCGGGGCTTAATTTTAACTGCTAACCGCTACATGCGATAATTCCGGACAGTTCATATAGCACATTTCTTGATAGGGGAAGACTATGGCACTTGCAATAATGGTGGCTGAATAGCTGTAGGCACACACCCGTATCCTGTTTGGAAGACGCCAAAAGAGTTGTGGTGACGGGGTGGTGCTGGTGATAGTGTAGGGTATATTGGTGTTAACCCTAATTGTCGTGATGCCAGGGTGTGGTTTCCTCAATGTGATACCACCAACTGTCCCACAAACGGCAGGGAGAAATAACGGAATGTCCACAGCAGATTTTATGAAGTAAACTTGAAATAACCTTACTGCATATTTTATGCAACGGCATGGAATGGAACAGTCTTTGAGAGATAGAGAACCATGATACAGGTTCCTCACAGGTTTGCTGGGACTCCAGGATCATTGAGCTTTGATTGCTAGCCACTGTGCTACTATTTTTAGGGGATTTGAGTTTCTAGTAGTCACAGAGGATTCAGTAGTTTGAGCTTTGAGTAACTCACGTTTAGTGGCTGCGGATTCTTAGGCTTTGGGCCTAGCTTGAATTGATGATGCTGATGAGATGATTACATGTGCTTGCTTTCATGTACAGGTCTCAAGAGAGTAAGAGCATAAGAGCGCAAATTTAGTGGCAGCAGCCCCTTATATATTAAGAGGGTGGGACAAAGCTCATTGGTCAGCAGAACCTGTCAGTCCTGACCCAGGGAACTCTGAGTATCACATGACCCAAAGGTCCTTAAACCATAATACAATTAATTAAAGGCACGTGACCTCTAAGGTCCTATACAGAGGTATTCCTATACAACCTATATATATATATATATATATATATATATATATATATATATATATATATATATATATAATATATTTTTATACATTAAATAAAATATATATTTATACATTAAATAAAATTTATATAAGGTGACTAGGGGTTAGTCCTAAAGGAGAGCCCTCTTGTTATGGAGGGGCTCTGGCTGAGGAGACTTTAACAAAGGGACAGGACCAAGTCCTGTACCGGGACACCACATATCCTTAAAGAGGTACTCCGCCCCTAGACATCTTATCCCCTATCCAAAGGATAAAATGTCTGATCGCGGGGGATTTCAGCTGCGGAACCCCACACATTCGGTGCACGGAGCAAACTTCGCTCCATGTTGGATGAGAGGCAATGAGGGGCGGAAGCTTGTGACGTCACAGCCATGCCCCGCTCATGATGTCACAACCACGCCCCCTCAATGCAAGTCTATGGGAGGGGGTGTAGCGGCCCCCTCCCATAGACTTGCATTGAGGGGACGTGGCCATGGCGTCACGAGCCTCCAGCGCTTTGGCGCTGCACCCGACGCTCTAAATGAATGCTCGGTGCAGCAGGGAGGATAGGGGTTAAGATGTCTAGAGGCAGAGTACCCCTTTAAACACAACATGCCATCCATTTCCATGGCCTGCAGAGGCCGGGGGGGGGGGGGTCTGATTTAGGATTTCCGTCACTGTCTGATCTCATCCTGTGAGGTAACGTCTCTTTAGGCAGACACTGTGATCATGTAAGAAAATAAACATAGAGCGGAAGACTTTCTCTAACCGTCCCATGTCGCTATACGGGGTTATATAACTCAGGGATGTAATTGAAAGCACCAGATTACAAGGTTTACGTCTTTTTGGTTTAAGCGTCTCGAATCCACGGCTGATCTCATTGTGAAAATAATGATTACACTGAAGAAGAGAAATCGAGAGGGAACCTTACAGTGTCCCATTACAAGGAATTGAGAGTTTCCACTTATGATTCAAAATCTTTCTATAGGTTTTCCCTCTTTTCTAGAATTTTGTCCCTCCAGCCAGTTCTAGATAAGAATGATGATCAGACGTTGTCTTTAAAGGGGTACTCCACCCCTAGACATCTTATCCCCTATCCAAAGGATCGGGGATAAGATGTCTGATTGCGGGGTCCCGTCTGTGGCACTCCAGACAACCGGTGCACAGAGTGAACTTGGCTCCGTGCCCAATGACTGGCAATGTGGGGCGGAGGCTCGTGACGTCCCGGCAACACACACTCAATGCAAGTCTATGGGAGGGGGCGTGTTCATTTATGTCTGACCACAGTGCTCTCTGCTGACACCTCTGCCTGTCTCAGGAACTGTCCAGAGTAGGAGGAAATCCCCATAGCAATCCTCTCCTGCTCTGAACAGTTCCTGACATGGACAGAGGTGTCAGCAGAGAGCACTGTGGTCAGGCAGACGGAATCTAAAACAAAAATCCAGAAAATCACATTGTAGGTTTTTAAAAAACTAATAATTTGCATTTTATAGCTTGATATAAGTATTTGATACATCAGAAAAGCAGAACTTAAAGGGGTACTCCGCCCCTAGACATCTTATTCGATATCCAAAGGATAGGGGATAAGATGTCTGATCGCGGGGGTCCCGCCACTGGGGACCCCCGCGAAACCCCCTGCTGCACCCAGCGTTCGTTTAGAGCATCAGGTGCAGCGCCAGAGGCTCGTGACGTCATGGTCGCACCCAGCTTGTGACGTCACGGCCATGCCCCCTCAATGCAAGTCTATGGCAGGGGGCGTGACGGCCGTCACGCCCCCTCCCATAGACTTGCACTGAGGGGGCGTGGTCGTGATGTCATGAGCAGGGCGCGACCATGATGTCACAAGCCTCCGCCCCGCATCGCCAGTCATCCGGCACGGAGAAAAGTTTGCTCTATGCACCGAATGTCTGGGGTGCCGCAGCCGAGACTGCAGGGGTCCCCAGCGGTGGGACCCCGGCGATCAGACATCTTATCCCCTATTCTTTGGATATCGAATAAGATGTCGAGGGGCGGAGTACCCCTTTAAGTCTCACTATGTGACACATGTTAGAAGTGGTTGTATAGCTTTAAAGTCAACACAAACAGAGATTTCGGGCCTCGGAATGTCTTGGGAAAATGTACCTGTGGTTCTTACAATGACCACATGTGAAGGCTGAATGACGGCCGCAGGAAGAACCTTTGACACGTCACTGGCAGCCGGCAGACTTTCCCTTTTATCTTCAGGACAGGATGTGAAAATTTAGAAGGAAAACTTCCACCGCAGGACGCCAAGAGGAGACTGAACTCATTCTTCTTTTCCAACTCAGAGGAAGGAACAGACACAGATCTTCTGCTTCGGTGACTCTGGAAACATTCAGATGGGGACTAAGGTTGGGACACCAGGGGTACGAATAGTCACATAGGAGTGACCTTAGAAATGGCAACAAAAACAGCATCAAATAGGCCGGGCAGTATATTTTACATACACTCTGCCTCACCCCAGTGGTGAGGGGGCATAAAGCAAAGATAAAAAAAAATGGGGCCCCCTTCTGGTAGGGAGTGCAATTATGGCTACACAGTCCTCTCTATCCCTTCCGTGCACTCATCTCTATGATCATAGACAGAACTGTGTGGTCATACAGTTACAGCTGCACAGTCCTCTCTGTTCCTTCCCTGCACTCATCTCTATGATCATAGAGAGAACTGTGTGGTCATATAGTTACAGCTGCACAGTCCTCTCTGTTCCTTCCCTGCACTCATCTCTATAATCATAGAGAGAACTGTGTGGTCATACAGTTACAGCTGCACAGTCCTCTCTGTTCCTTCCCTGCACTCATCTCTATGATCATAGAGAGAACTGCGTGGTCATACAATTACAGCTGCACAGTCCTCTCTATCCCCTCCCTGCACTCATCTCTATGATCATAGAGAGAACTGTGTGGTCATACAGTTACAGCTGCACAGTCCTCTCTGTTCCTTCCCTTCACTCATCTCTATGATCGTAGAGAGAACTGTGTGGTCATACAGTTACAGCTGCACAGTCCTCTCTGTTCCTTCCCTGCACTCATCTCTATGATCATAGAGAGAATTGTGTGGTCATACAGTTACAGCTGCACAGTCCTCTCTATCCCCTCCCTGCACTCATCTCTATGATCATAGAGAGAACTGTGTGGTCATACAGTTCAAGCTGCACAGTCCTCTCTATCCCCTCCCTGCACTCATCTCTATGATCATAGAGAGAACTGTGTGGTCATACAGTTACAGCTGCACAGTCCTCTCTATCCCCTCCCTGCACTCATCTCTATGATCATAGAGAGAATTGTGTGGTCATACAGTTACAGCTGCACAGTCCTCTCTGTTCCTTCCCTGCACTCATCTCTATGATCATAGAGAGAACTGTGTGATCATACAGTTACAGCTGCACAGTCCTCTCTATCCCCTCCAATAATAACGCCACGACGATGGCTGCCGGAATCCGGCATTCTGAGATTGCAGGGGGTCCTAGCTGCTAGACCCACCATGATCGGACATCTTACCTCTATGTCTAAGATGTCTACGGGCGGAGTACCCCTTCAAGGTTAACATTGCCTGTCAATGTTTCCTTTAAGCTCCACAGCTACAAAGCTTCTGAACTCCCATCGTTCTCCTGGGATGACAGAACGCGTAGTCGTAGTCTGGACAGTGTATAAGG
The DNA here is from genome assembly GCF_029499605.1 of Hyla sarda. Lineage (NCBI taxonomy): Eukaryota > Metazoa > Chordata > Amphibia > Anura > Hylidae > Hyla > Hyla sarda. The sequence continues at coordinate 97,144 of NW_026610402.1, forward strand.
AATGTCCCTCCTCTGCAGCAGGTAAGTGGGCTTTGGGCTCCAGTTCCTCCTACGTTGAGTTACCACTGAAGGTATGAACTGGAAGCCCCGGGACGTAGGGGGGGAAAGTGATGAGAGAAGGAAGGAAGGAGAGACAATGTGAAGCAGGTGCCCACTACCCGATGAATTATTATGGTGTTACTGACTTTATACCTCCATGTGTCTTACATTAGTAACACGTGAAGTCCATGAGGTCACTAGGGTAAACACATGGGGTTAATTCCCGCACTATAAATGTCAGGCACATGGGGTTATTATTATCCCATTACGTCTCACTTTTTCAACCCTCCAGTATGTGCTTCACATTATCCAAACCTGCCTTACAATAAAGGGGTACTCCGGTGGAAAACTATTTTATTTTTAATCAACTGGTGCCAGAAAGTTAAACAGATTTGTAAATTACTTCTATATAAAAATCTTAATCCTTCCAGTACTTATCAGCTGCCGCATGTCCCTAGAGGATTTTCTTTTCTTTTTAAATTTCTTTTCTGTCTGACCACAGTGCTCTCTACTGACACCTCTGTCCATGTCAGGAACTGTCCAGAGCAGGAGAGGTTTGCTATGGGGATTTGCTCCTGCTCTGGACAGTTCCTGACATGGACAGAGGTGTCAGCAGAGAGCATTGTGGTCAGAAGGAGAGGAAATTCAAAAAGAAAAGAACTTCCTGTGGAGCATACAGCAGCTTCCTGGAAGGATTAAGATTTTTCAATAGACGTAATTTACAAATCTGTTTAACTTTCAGGCGCCAGTTGATTTAAATTATTATTTTTTCCACCGGAGTACCCCTTTAACCCCCCCCCCCCCTTTGTGCCTTGCATTACATAGGGTTATAAAATCAGTGACTCCATGCTCCTCAATATAGAGAGGATTAGATTGATATAATAAAAAGATTGAGGATAACGTGTAATTTCTAGAAGTAAATTCCTTCTCAATCTGAGTTTAGGAGTCAAGAGGACGGTCCTCATCAGTGATTGACAGCCTTCCCATCATAGTTGTCATTTACTATATAGGACCATTAAAAGGGTACTCTGTCCCCTCTCTGTACTCATCTCTATGATCAGAGAGAGAACTGTGTGGTTATACAGTTATAGCACCACAGTCCTCGCTATCCCTTCCCTGCAATAATCTCTATGCTTATAGAGAGAACTGTGTGGTTATACAGTTATAGCTGCACAGTCCTCTCTATCCCTTCCCTGCACTCATCTCTATGATCATAGAGAGAACTGTGTGGTTATACAGTTATAGCACCACAGTCCTCTCTATCCCCTCCCTGCCTCATCTCTATGATCAGAAAGAAAACTGTGTGGTTATACAGTTACAGATGCACAGTCCTCTCTATCCCTTCCCTGCACTCATCTCTATGATCATAGAGAGAACTGTGTGGTTATACAGTTATAGCTGCACAGACCTCTCTATCCCCTCCCTGCACTCATCTCTATGCTTATAGAGAGAACTGTGTGGTCATACAGTTACAGCTGCACAGTCCTCTCTATCCCCTCCCATAGACCTGAATGGAAGGGGTGTGACATCCCAACCACGGCCTCCCGTATCCGGCATTCTGAGATCACAGGGGGTCCCAGCGGGTTGACCCACTGCAATCAGACATCTTATCCCCCTTTCCTTTGGGTAGGGGATAAGATGTCTATGGGCTGAGTACCCACTTTAAAAGATAGGGGATAAGATGTCTGATCGTGTGGGTCCCACCACTGGGGACCCCTCGATCTCGGCTGCGACACCCCAGACACTCCGTGCACGGTGCAAACTTTGCTCTATGGCGGATGACTGGCGATGCTGGGTGGAGGCTCGTGATCTCATGGCCATGCCCCGCTTGTGCCGTCACTGCCACGCCCACTCAATGCAAGTCCATTAGAGGGGGCGTGATGGCCGTCACACCCCCTCCCATAGACTTGCATTGAGGGGGCATGACCATGATGTCACGATCCTCCGGCGCTGCACCCGACGCTCTAAACGAACACAGGGTGCAGCAGGGAGATTGCGGGGGTCCCCAACGGCGGGACCCACCGCGATCAGACATCTTATCTTCCTATCCTTTGGATAGGGGATAAGATATCTATGGGCGGAGTACCCACTTTAAGATGAACATTGCCTGTCAATGTTTCCTTTAAGCTGCACATCCACAAAGCTTGTGAACTCCCATCGTTCTCCTGGAATGACAGAACACATAGTCATAGTCTGGAAAGTGTATAAGGAATGTCCCTCCTCTGCAGCAGGTAAGTGTGCTTTGGGCTCCAGCAGAAGGGGAGTGTTCTTCCTACGTTGAGTTACCACTTCCACCAATGAAGATTTGGTCTAAAAGCCCTGGGACATTGGGAAGAAAGTGAGGAGAGAAGGAAGGAAGGACAGTATCAAAGACAATGTGAAGCAGGTGCCCAGTACCCGATGAATTATTATGGTGTTACTGACTTTATACCTCCATGTGTCTTACATTAGTAACACGTGTGAAGTCCATGAGGTCACTAGGGTAAACACATGGGGTTACTTCCCGTATTATAAATGTGAGGCACATGGGGTTATTATTATCCCATTACGTCTCACTTTTTCAACCCTCCAGTATGTGCTTCACATTATCCCCACATGCCTTACATTAACCCCCCTTGTGCCTTGTGTTACATAGGGTTATAAATTCAGTGATTCCATGTTCCTCGCTATTTTGTATGAGCATGTTATAGAGAGGATTAGTGTCACGTAGGGCAGAGATCGAGCGCAGCCCTCTGCTCGCCCACTCCCTGTGTCCCTGCCTACTTGTGTACCCGCCCTGGGCAGTGGGTCCACAACCATGGTGCCGGACCCACTATATAAGTGATGGCAGTCACTGTCAAAATAATAAACTACAAGAAACTGACAAAAGGTCGGGAACAGCTGGAGGCACACAAACACTAACAGAAGACTAAGACTAAACAAACACACAGAAGTCAGAGTCAAAGCTAGCCGAGTCAGCAGCAGAATTTGCCAAGGTACCAAGAGGCAAATACAGAAGAAGGGTCAGAAAGCCAAGCCAAGAATCAACAACCTGAAGACAGAAAACACTAAGAATGCTGGTTGCTAGACAATGTCTTTCACTGCCAAGGACTGAAGGAACACTGCAGGTTTAAATAGCCAGCTACATAGGTGTAATCCTAGCAAGGTCAGCTGACCAGCCACAGCAACCAAACTAAACAAAAACTCAAGAAAGTTTAACCCTTCTGGTCAAACACAGACGAGTCATTACAATTAGATTGATATAATAAAAAGATTGAGGATAACGTGTCATTTATAGAAGTAAATTCCTGCTCATTCTGAGTTTAGGAGTCAAGAGAGCGGTCCTCCTCAGTTATTGACAGCCTTCTCATTATAGTTGTCATTTACTGTTTAGGACCATTAACTGGACTCCTAAGGTCAGAAAGAAAAAGCTGAATTTTCCCTTACAGACTATACAACCTGCTCAGAGCTTCTCCTGCTCTATAATATGGTACCTACAGAAAGAGCTGCCTTTTCAATGTGACAGGATTTCTTTAAAAGCAATTCCCAAATGTTCAGTCCAGTGCACTTTTACCAGCCCTATGTCGATGCATAGCAGAGGAGAATGTACTGTGTTGTGATGGGCCAGACAAGTAAGAGAGGAAGTAACTGTGTACACTACTGGTAAACAGACCAGCATTGATCCCACCCCCAGAAATGTAGACAATAAGAAATAGCTGTGCACAATGGAGGGGACTCCCAGGGTCTTAAAGGGGTACTCTGCTGCCCCAGCATCCAAAACATTCTTTTTCTGAACACCTGGAGCGGGCGGGCATGGGTCATGATGTCATGGCCACGCCCTTTGTGCCGTCACACCACGCCTCCTCGGAGTGGTCCCAGTGGCGGGGCGCCCGCGATCAGACATCTTATGTCTAGGGGCGGAGTAACCCTTTAATACCAGCAGTAAGAGCAGTAAAACCACCCTGTCACTCCTCTGAACAATTAATGTAACCAATCGGACTGAGGTCTGAGTGTTCAGAATCTGACCAATCATTAAAACGAGCGGCTGACCAAGAAAATCCCATAGACTTCCATTGTTTGTCTCGCTTAGCGCTCTCTTGTCCCGCCTCGTTCTAGCTTTTGGTTGCAGTTTGAAGATTTACACTCAGACCGATCAAAAGTTTTAGACATGTCTCTACAAACGTTTTTTAAGTGGCAGTGCCCATTTAAAAGAGGTACTCCGGTGGGGAAAAAATAATTTAATCAACTGGTGCCAGAAAGTTAAACAGATTTGTAAATCACTTCTATTTAAAAATGTTAATCCTTCCAGTACTTAACAGCTGAGTATGCTTCACAAGAAGTTATTTTCTTTTTATATTTATTTTCTGTCTGACCACAGTGCTCTCTGCTGACACCTCTGTCCATATCAGGAACTGTCCAGAGCAGGAGCAAATCCCCATAGCAAGGTGTCAGCAGAGAGCACTGTGAGATCACAATGGAAATAACTACACAACTTCCTGTGGAGCATACAGCAGCTGATAAGTACTGGAAGGATTAAGATTTTTATATAGAAGGGATTTAAAAATATAACAACAAGAAGAAGACAATTAACACACTTGGAAACTTCATGTAACCTGCAGCTTTATTGCTCGGAGCGGGGTACACGAGGATGCACAGACCAACACACAGCGCAGTTGTTTAGCGTCGTTATGACGCTTTATCAAGGTGACTAAGGGGGAGGGCAGTACCTTCCGTTAACCCCTTGTGCAAACTTACAAAATATAATAATAGTGCTACCGTATATACTCGAGCATAAGCCGAGTTTTCCAGCACGATTTTTCGTGCTGAAAACACCCCCCTCGGCTTATACTTGAGTGAACTCTCCACCCTCAGTGGTCTTCAACCTGCGGACCTCCAGATGTTTCAAAACTACAACTCCCAGCATGCCCGGACAGCAATCGGCTGTCTGAGCATGCTGGGAGTTGTAGTTTTGAAACATCTTTAGGTCCGCAGGTTGAAGACCACTGCCCGGGCCTTCGTCATCATCCAGCCCCCCATCCCCCCTTTAGTTTTGTACTCACCTCCGCTCAGCGGGACGTTCGGGTGAGCTGGTCCGGGCCATCTGTGCTGCAGGACCGTCCGGTGGGGAGGGATAGTCATTCCGGGCTGTCCATTTTCACCGGGGGGGGGCCTCTTCTCCGCGCCCGGCCCCGGAATAATGACGCTGCCTTGACGACGACGCACAGGGACGTTGCGCCCTGTGCGTCGTCGTCAAGGCAACGTAATTATTCCAGGGCCGGGTGCGAAGCGCGGAGAAGAGCCCCCCCCCTGTGAAGATGGACAGCCCGGAATGACTATCCCTCCTCACCGAACGGTCCTGCAGCACAGATGGCCCGGACCAGCTCACCCGAACTTCCCGTCGAGCAGAGGTGAGTACAAAACTAAAGGGAGGATGGGGGGCTGGATGATGACGAAGGTCTGGGCAGTGGTCTTCAACCTGCGGACCTCCAGATGTTTCAAAACTACAACTCCCAGCATGCTGGGAGTTGTAGTTTTGGAACATCTGGAGGTCCGCAGGTTGAAGACCACTGTTAAATCAGACATTGACAAGCGATGATGATGAAGGGGGTGGTGTGGGATGATGACAGGGTAATGATGAAGGGAGGGTGATGACAGGTTAATGATGAAGGGGGGGTGATGACAGGGTAATGATGAAGGGGGGATGATGACAGGGTGATGATGATGAGGGTGTTAATGATGGGGGTCTGGATGATGACAGGGGGGGGATGATGTATTTCCCACCATAGGCTTATACTCGAGTCAATAACTTTTCCTGGATTTCTGGGGTGAAATTTGGGGCCTCGGCTTATATTCGGGTCGGCTTATACTCGAGTATATACGGTATATAGAAAATTAGTGAAAAGTTACACAAATGACATATAATTCATATATATAAACTTGCACAGATAACAGCATGTCACCTATATCCATCATAAATCCGAATTCACAGAAAAGCTGACAGATCATTAAGCCCTAGACTGCCGGTGGTGCCCGTTCGGATTATCCACCTCGCTTCCGCTTGAAGCAACCTGGTACGTCTATCTGGACCGTTCTCAGAGGTATGGATTCGTTGTAATCCCACAAACCGGACTCCCGCAGGGTCTCCCTTATGGATGTCAATCATGTGTGTGATAAATCGGGGGCTTCCTTTGCCTGTACGAATGGAATAAAAATGTTCACATATTCTATGGAATAATGGACGACTTGTCTTACCTATATAAAATAACAGACAGGGTCATATAATAGCATAAACAATAAAGTCAGATCTGCATGTTATGAATTCTCTCACCACATGATTGACAGGACCCAAGCGGACGCAGCGAGATGAACCCATATGTTGACAGAATGAGCATTGTTTGCAGTTCACATTGGGGGAGGTGATGCGAGTTTTTACGAGTGCGTCCTGTAAATTTCTTGTTCTACGGAACGAAATCAGTGGACGTTGGGATGTCAGTTCTGACAAGTCCCTATCAGTTTGAAGGAGGTGCCCGTTTTTATGAATGCTCTGTTTTATTGTGTCTGCCACGAGATTAAATTCAAATGAAAAGATTGCTCGTTTTTTTATTGCGTTTTATTTGCGTTTCCATTTTTAGGCCGCTTGACATTAGTGCTGAGCTCTGTTCAGAGGCGCTGCATCACAGAGATTGCTCCTGCGGCAAACAACGGACATGGGCAGTCCATAGCACAACGGACACCAAAAGGACCCGACAGGTCCCATTGAGTTTGAATAGGGGTCCATCGGGTTTCCGTCTGGTGTCTGTTTTTTCACGATGTTTCATAGGAGTGGCAGAGAATAAGTCTGAAGTGACAAACATACTAAAGAGAATCTTCACAGGTTTGTTCACTGTGGTGCAATATGTAGCTTTTTCTTTATTCACACAACTGTGGATCTGTGACATGGTACCTGGAAGGACAAGGGATCCCAAAACATTCCTGACATGATAGCCAGGTATCACTATCTCCCACTATAGGCCAATGAAGAAATAAGTGTGTTGCAGAGAGGTCCTTGTTCAGCCTTCTCCTCTCTAATGTGTCTTATACACATTGTTTGCAATCAGAAAACTATTGACTCTAAGCTACACAACAACTTAGGAAAGCAACGGGCAGGGGCGTCACTACGTTAAAACTTTCGGGGCACCTGCCCCGAATGTGAACCGCTGGTGCCCCGAATGTATGAACTCCCTGCTGTGTCTGTGCTGGCAAACAGTAGCCGCGCAACGAGGCTGCTGTTTGCCATTGGCAGCGCGCCGGTGGGACACCTGCTTTATTGATTACAGTACCGTAGGGCAGGCCCTTTAACAGACCGGGGCTGCTGGTAACAGACGTGCTTGCCGCGGTGCGCAGGCATGTCTGTTATCAGGGACAGAAGCAGTGGCGGATCGGCCTGAAAATTCCCCCCAAACCCCTTCCCCCCCCGCACTATAGCTTGGTGGAGTGGGACAGCTCCCGCTCCACCAATCCCTCACCCTTCTCGCACGCCGTTCCATTTTTGCGAAGTGAGCGCCTCGGGGACACCATCCACTGCAGACGTGATGACGTCACATCATCGCATCGGCTCCTGGAGATCACGTCCCCGCAGCGCTCACTCTACAAGAATGGAACAGCGTGTGAGAAGGTGACGCTGCGGGGGGGAAAGCTGCAGAGCCAGACAGAGCTGGAGTGCTATATAGTGCAGGGGAATTATTAAAACGGGGGGGGGGCACATTATAAGTGAGGGGCACATAACAGGGGGTCACTATATGTGACAGGCACATGACCCTAACATATAATTCCACCCCTGTCATCTGCCCCTCATATATAATGGCCCTTTGTCATGTGCCACATCATATATAAGGGCCCTTTTATGTGTATCTGCTCCCATGCAACTGCCCCTGGGGGCAAATGTCGGGGGCCCTTATATATGATGTGGCACATAACAAAGGGCCATTATATATGAGGGACAGATGACAGGGGGGTATTATATGTTAGGGGTCATGTGCCTGCCACATATAATGACCCCCTGTTATGTGCCCCTTATAATGTGCCCTTTTATGTGTAGGTCCGGGGCAGATGTCAGGGAGCCATTATATGTAGCGGGCACATGACAGGGTGGCTCCCCTGTCATGTGCCCCCTACATATAATGCCCCCTTGACATTTGCCCCTCACTTATAATGCCCCCTGTCATCTGCCCCTCACATATAATGGCCCCCTGACATTTGCTCTTCACCTATAATGCCCACCTGTCATTTTCCCCTCGCATATCAGGCCTCCTGACCTGACATGTGCCACTCATATATGTACTGCCCCCTGTCCTGTGCCCCTCACATATAATGCCCCCTGAGGGGCAGGACAGGGGGAATTATATGTGAGGGGGCAGGACAGGGGGCATTAGATGTGAGGGGGCAGGACAGGGGGCATTATATGTGAGGGGCACAGCACAGAGGACATTATTATTATTATGTGGGGGGCAGAGTGTTCACCCCAGAAATTCTTTTATATACACTATACCTCTGGAATGCTAGTTTGGTTTTTATGGGCCACAATACATTACGGTATTGTATTTAGAGGATGCACGGCAAGGTTATATTCAGAGAGTGCAGTATGTGGTAGTATTATATTCAGAGAGTGCAGTATGTGGTAGTATTATATTCAGAGAGTGCAGTATGTGGTAGTATTATATTCAGAGAGTGCAGTATGTGGTAGTATTATATTCAGAGAGTGCAGTATGTGGTAGTATTATATACAGAGAGTGCAGTATGTGGTAGTATTATATACAGAGAGTGCAGTATGTGGTAGTATTACCGTATATGCCGGCGTATAAGACGACCCCCAACTTTTACAGTTAAAATATAGAGTTTGGGATATACTCGCCATATAAGACTACCCCTCCTACCGCGATGTACGGTACCTTGTAGTTCCCCCCCACATTAGGTAGGCATCATGTTCCCCCACAATAGTAGGCAGCTCCCCCACAATAGGTCGGGAGTTACCCCACATTAGGTCAGCAGTTACCCCACATTAGTAGGCAGCTCCCCCACATTAGTAACAGTTCCCCCACATTTGTAGGCAGCTCCCCCCACATTAGATCAGCAGTTCCCCCACATTAGGTCAGCAGTTCCCCCACAGTAGTAGGCAGGTCCCCCCACATTTGTAGGCAATTCCCCTACATTAGGTCAGCATTTCCCCCACAATAGTAGACAGTTCCCCAACAATAGTAGGCAGCTCCCCCCACATTTGTAGGCAGCTCCCCCAACAATAGTAGGCAGCTCCCCCCACATTTGTAGGCAGCTCCCCCCACATTTGTAGGCAGCTCCCCCCACATTTGTAGGCAGCTCCCCCAACAATAGTAGGCAGCTCCCCCCACATTTGTAGGCAATTCCCCTACATTAGGTCAGCATTTCCCCCACAATAGTAGACAGTTCCCCAACAATAGTAGGCAGCTCCCCCCACATTTGTAGGCAGCTCCCCCCACATTTGTAGGCAGCTCCCCCCACATTTGTAGGCAGCTCCCCCGACATTAGGTCAGCAGTTCCCCCACAATAGTAGGCAGCTCTCCCCACATTAGATTGGCAGCTCCCCCCAACAGACATACAGCTTCCAGCCATATACAGTGTATGGCTGCAGGCTGTATGTCTGTACTGGTCTGCCCCCACAGTGTTCCGATCACCGCTCCTCCGGCCCAGGTCACCATCTACTGCTATGGCCTATGGACCGGGGAGCGGTGACCGGATTACTTAAGATAGCACGGCCGGTCACTCACCAGGCCCTGGTCTGCGCGCGTCCTCCTTCGGTCCTCCTGGTCCTGCGCTCCTCTGCCTCTATGGTTGTAGGTACGTGACGTCACTGACGTCCCGTGCGTACAACCATAGAGACGGAGGACCAGACCGCAGGAGGATTGCAGGAGGACGCACGCCGCCGGGGAATGGTAAGTGACCGGCGGACATTCTTATGTCCCGAAAAGATTTTTCGGGACACAGGGATGTCCGGCATAGGAATACCTATGATTATGTGCCCGGGCCGGCTCCTGTGTGTGGCTGCAGGTGGGGGCCGGCCAGAGCAAGTAAAAACTAATACTGTATACTAAAAACCAGGGGGCCTCCAGCTGTTGTAAAACTACAACTCCCAGCATGCCCGGACAGCCTTTGCCATGCTGGGAGTTGTAGTTTCACCACAGCTGGAGGCACCCTGGTTTTTAGTATACAGTATTAGTTTTTACTTGCTCTGGCCGGCCCCCACCTGCAACCACACACGGGAGCCGGCCCGGGCAGATAATCAGAAGTTTTCCTATCCCAGACCTCAATACCCGGCGTATAAGACGACCCCCGACTTTTCAGAAGAAAATTCGGGGTTAAAAAGTCGTCTTATACGCTGGGGTATACAGTATATTCAGAGAGTGCAGTATGTGGCAGTATTATATTCATAGAGCGCAGTAGGTGGTTGAATATAATACTACCACATACTGCACTCTCTGACTATAATACTGAGAGTACGGTGTGTGGTAGTTTTATAATCCGAGGGCACAGTGTGAGGTAGTAATATATTCAGAGGGTACGGTGTGTGGTGGTTTTATATTCAGAGGGTACATTATGTAGTAGTATTATATTCAGAGGGTACATTATGTAGTAATATTATATTCAGAGGGTACATTATGTAGTAGTATTATATTCAGAGGGTACATTATGTAGTAGTATTATATTCAGAGGGTACATTATGTAGTAGTATTATATTCAGAGGGTACATTATGTAGTAGTATTATATTCAGAGGGTACATTATGTAGTAGTATTATATTCAGAGGGTACATTATGTAGTAGTATTATATTCAGAGGGTACATTATGTATTAGTATTATATTCCGAGGGCACAGTGTGAGGTAGTAATATATTCAGAGGGTACGGTGTGTGGTGGTTTTATATTCAGAGGGTACATTATGTAGTAGTATTATATTCCGAGGGCACAGTGTGAGGTAGTAATATATTCAGAGGGTACGGTGTGTGGTGGTTTTATATTCAGAGGGTACATTATGTAGTAGTATTATATTCAGAGCGTACATTATGTAGTAGTATTATATTCATATGGTATGGTGTGTGGCAGTATTATAAACAGAGGGTACAGTGTGTTCTGTTATTTTCAGAGTGTGTACAGTGTGTCATATGGTGGGGAGTGACATAAAACATAACTTTTACTAGTTCATCACTAAAACACATATAATATATTGTGAGTAAATAATTGGGCAAGTGGTTTGCCCTCCAAAATGACGCAAAAATAGACTCCTGTTAAAGTCAATATTAAACAATTGCATAATCTAAATGCTAATGTGTATAGTCACTATCTCAGTCTACACGTCTCCAATATATAGCCCAGTGTACAGTGTGTCAGAATTATATTCAGAGGGTGTGTGCCAGTATTATATTCAAAGGATACAGTGTCTGGCAGTATTATAATAATGATTGTTTTCATATAAAGGATCAGAATGCGCTGACATAGTGAGGAGACGTCTGGGCGTCATGTTCTGCAGAGAGAAGTTTTAGCTGGAATTGGTGGTATGTACATCTGAATTAGATAAGGGAAGACTATAGAGAAGACGTCACCTGTAGTCACTGATATCATTGTGTATTGTCCTCACTATAGAGAAGACGTCACCTGTAATCACTGATATCATTGTGTATTCTCCTCACTATAGAGAAGACGTCACCTGTAGTCACTGATATCATTGTGTATTCTCCTCACTATAGAGAAGACGTCACCTGTAGTCACTGATATCATTGTGTATTCTCCTCACTATAGAGAAGACGTCACCTGTAATCACTGATATCATTGTGTATTCTCCTCACTATAGAGAAGACGTCACCTGTAGTCACTGATATCATTGTGTATTCTCCTCACTATAGAGAAGACGTCACCTGTAGTCACTGATATCATTGTGTATTCTCCTCACTATAGAGTAGACGTCACCTGTAGTCACTGATATCATTGTGTATTCTCCTCACTATAGAAAAGACGTCACCTGTAGCCACTGATATCATTGTGTATGCTGCCTGACTGTCCCATCAGAGCTGTAGTCACTGATATCATTGTGTATGCTGCCTGACTGTCCCATCAGAGCTGTAGTTCTGCAGTTATGAAACAACTTCCAGCATAACCTTACCACATATTTAAGGTCATACTGGGAGCTGTAGTTTTAAATGGTAAAAATTGGTTTATTTGATTATTATAGTTGAAGTAATTTTCCACAGCGCTCTACAGCCCAAGCATCTATCACTTCACTCCAAGTAGGGAACCTGTTCAAAACCTGAACCCCCTGCTACTGCTGCTGTCACCTGAACCCCACCTCAGCTTAGAACATAGAGTGGTCTCACCTAATAATCCGTACTATGGCTACAACGCTCCTCATTTGCACTTGTGTTCCCTGTCCTGAAGTAACATCAGCTGACAGCCAATAAGACTAAGCCCTACCTCAAACCCCAATGCAAGGAACAACATTTTTTTATAGTCATGCGACATTAAGTGGCCCCGCCCCTTGGCCCCTCCTTTTTGTGGCTCCACCCTCAGCCACGCCCATGGCCCGTGCCCCGGATCTTTTGGAGACCTAGCAACGCCCCTGGCAACGGAACTATTGGTTCTGGGTCATTACTGTTACGCCTAGCGCTCCGGGTCCCCGCTCCTCCCCGGAGCGCTCACGGCGTCTTTCTCCCTGCAGCGCCCCGGTCAGTCCCGCTGACCGGGAGCGCTGCACTGTCTTGGCCGTTGGGGATGCGATTCGCACAGCGGGACGCGCCCGCTCGCGAGTCGCATCCCAGGTCACTTACCCGTCCCGGTCCCCTGCTGTCATGTGCTGGCGCGCGCGGCTCCGCTCTCTAGGGCGCGCGCGCGCCAGCTCTCTGAGACTTAAAGGGCCAGTGCACCAATGATTGGTGCCTGGCCCAATTAGCTTAATTGGTTCCCACCTGTTCCCTGGCTATATCTAGTCTCCTCCCTTGCACTCCCTTGCCGGATCTTGTTGCCTTGTGCCAGTGAAAGCGTTTAGTGTTGTCCAAAGCCTGTGTACCTGAACTTCTGCTACCCTTCCTGACTACGAACCTTGCCGCCTGCCCCCGACCTTCTGCTACGTCTGACCTTGCCTCTGCCTAGTCCTTCTGTCCCACGCCTTCTCAGCAGTCAGCGAGGTAGAGCCGTTGCTAGTGGATACGACCTGGTTGCTACTGCCGCAGCAAGACCATCCCGCTTTGCGGCGGGCTCTGGTGAAAACCAGTAGCCTCTTAGAACCGGTCCACTAGCACGGTCCACGCCAATCCCTCGCTGACACAGAGGATCCACTACCTGGAAGCCGAATCGTGACAATTACAACAGCCCACGGACTGAAAGGAGGAGCCTCAAAAAAGGAGACGGCTTGCAATATGTAGCTTCTTTATTCACACAACTGTGATTCTGCAACATGTTACCTGGAAGGATGTATCCTAGGAAATCTTCCAGACATGGTAGCCAAGCAGCAATAACACTGATTGTAGGCCAGCCGAGAGTGTATGGAGAGAGGTCCTTGTTCAGTGTTCTCCTCTCAAACACAGCCAATATAATCCTTCTTTAAAATGAAACAACTTATAGAACTTACATCCTCCCAGCATGGACAGGACTTGATTGTAGATAAGATGGTGCCTAAGACAAAGACATGTCGCCTAGGTGTAAGTATGGCTAGCAATAGCGAGGGCTAGGAAATGCTTAAAGGGGTACTCCGTCCCTAGACAACTTATCCCCTATCCAGAGGGGTGGGGATAAGATGTCTGATAGCAGCGGTCCCGCCGCTAGGTACCTCCGCAATCTCCCTGCTGCACCCAGTGTTCATTTAGAGTGTCGGGTGCAGTGCGGAAGCGCCAGAGGCTTGTAACATCACGGCCATGCCCCTCAATGGAAGTCTATGGGAGGGGGCGTGATGGCCGTCATGCACCCTCCATAGAATTGCATTGAGGGGCATGCCCATGACATCACGAGCGCCGCACCGCCAGTCATCCGGGACCCCCAATATCAGACATCTTATCCCCTATCCTTTGGATAGGAAATAAGATGTCTAGGGGCGGAGTACCCCTTTAAGTGGTACTGGTAAGAGCCCAGCCTATACTTTTTCTAACAGATTTGGTTCCACCACTTCTCTTGTAAGAGGGAGCTAAGACTAAGGCCTTTTTCTGCAATCATTGTCTAAGAAGATCATGTGACCAAAGCATCATTCATCTCTGTAAAGCAAATGCAAGAATGTTAACCCTATACACTTTTGTAAGACCTCAATATATGCAATAAACTTGGTGCAATGCACATAAACACGTTTTCATTAAATCTCTAGTACCACAGACTGAGGGGAGGAGCCTCAAGAAAGGGGGCGGAGATTCAGAGGTCGAATTAAAGGCTGTTTTTTGATTTATTGGGACATGTGGTTTCTATTTCTTCCCTTCATGGGGTAGAGTGATTATGCTTGTAAATATTAATAAAAATGTGCATTTTTATGGTGGAAATATAATCCTGGCTCAGGAGTCTGGAACCATTCGTCCTCTGGACCGTAACGCTGGAAAATCACAATATGCCAAAAGTGAGTGTTGTTACTGCACCCCGGCCAGATTACTAAATAATGTGTCACACTCACTTGTGTCATGACAGAACCAGCTCGCTGAATTATACTCCTCACCCGGAGTGTACGTCCTCGGGTCTTTATTACTGGAGGGGTGTTACCTGTATATAGTGAGAATAAATGGGCAAAGCCTGACCGTAAAATATAATAGAAATAACAGCCAGTCATTACCACACAAGAGAAGGCATTATACTGGCGACCATGACAGCTTTACAGAGTCCATTATTTCACACATCAGGCGATTCGGGGGATGAGAGCAGCACCAGTCACCAGGGAGGGGCGCTGATGGTCCAGATCCAGCTGCTTGTAGTAACATTGGTGGAGCAGACAATGTATCGACTGTGAGGTCGGACAGAAATATTGGCCCTGCGATGGGCAGTGAAGGCTCGGGCACAATAAGTTGCTCCCTAACGGGAGGAGGGGGCGGCTTTGGCCAGAGTTTGCTCCAGGAGCTCCGGTGGCTCTGAGCGTTGGCACTGCTGTTCCTTTGGAGCAGCAGTGTCATCGTGGAGGAGCTTCCTGAGGCTAAGATGTTTTGCTCTGCCAGAAAGACTGGACTTAAACCTCTATTTTGTATTGGCACCGCTCATCCGGATCAGTGGTGCCCAGGAGCAGGAAACTCCAGTTCTGATGAGGCGGAGGGTACCAGTAAAAACAGGGCTGGGGCTCCTAATAAACAGGCTAGACAGGCTTCCCGGTCCTTGAATAACGGACCGGTGACCTGTTCTGTGGCAGTGGCTCCAGCCCTGGTACCCAGTGATACTTGATGGTATAATATCTTCACCAGAATGCACCGGTCCAGCCAGTATGAATGAGAAGGTTAATGTTGGAGTGAATGAAGGATGTGTTGGAAAATTCATCTGTTAATAAAAAATCTATCTGGGGCTTTGAATGGTGGTTTGGGCTGTAGCACGGGTGGAAGTACGGGGGGCACATCAGCTAAAACAGGTAATAATGGTTTGAGTATGGATTATGTGGAGGAGGGTGGTGAAGGGGCACAGATTAGTGGTGGGGATGTAGGGCCTGGTCCAGTTGCACCCCCAGGGGGAGGGGGGCACATTCCTCGTCTTCTGGCTCTGGGGAGAGCAATTTGCAGCAGCGTCTCCTGGGGGCCTTAAGGAGAGGGGAGAGATCAATCAATGTAGAGGGCAGAGAGGTTGATCTATCCTTTTGGATAGAGAGACATGGTCTTTCAGCCTTCCGAGAGTGTGGTCCCTTCCAACAGCCGGGCCAGGTGGTCTCCGAAGGAATGTGTTCTGGCTGAGGTGAAGAGGCAGTGATACATGTCCTCCAAGATCTAAAGTTGTTGAGCTTCTGCTGAAGTTGTGTTTTAAGGCAGCTGACATCTACGCCTTGATACATCCTTATGGTACCTCTGAGTTCGATATCAGCTTTGTTCGGCCGGAGGGGCTTAAGCTCTTCTGGTCGAATTATGAGCTGGTAAAGAACCAGTGTTAACCCGTAACGAATCACTCTCTTGTATTGACATCATGACGTGGCTAGGTCGGTATGGAGAGGTGGTGGAGGTCCCAAAAAAGAACAGGGATGAATATGGCATCTGGTCAGGGGCCTGGACATTTATGGTCAAGCTTAGACGTTCAGGAAACACCGTTACCCATATACCATCTGCGACCTTCCCTTCCTCGGAAGAGATCAAATCTAGATCTTCTACCAGGGTCAGCCGAAGCTCTGTCACAGATGTGGCGACCCCACACATTTTAGTGCCAGTTGTACTGTGCAGAAGTGCACTCTGTGTGGGGAAATAGGCCATCTCGCTGCATCTTGTGCGTAGATTAGGTGTCACCTGTGTGGTGACTTAGGTCACCCATTCAGTCGCTGCCCTCGTTCTTTTGTCAACGCGGTTGTTGCCCTG
Source organism: Hyla sarda (assembly GCF_029499605.1). Lineage (NCBI taxonomy): Eukaryota > Metazoa > Chordata > Amphibia > Anura > Hylidae > Hyla > Hyla sarda. The sequence goes on from NW_026610402.1 coordinate 113,665, forward strand.
GTGGGAGTAAGCCATGAGGTGGACTCTGCTGGGGGGACGGCTGGCGGGATGAAGGGGTGCAGGGGCCAGGGAAGAAAAGTAAGCAGAAGACGCCTGCCCAACTGAGGCGTCTCAAGAAGCGTCAAAGTGATAGGGAGATTCGGGAGTCTCAGGAGCATCAGCCAACTGAGGTGTCTTCTGATCCTGTCCCTGCGGCCAGTCTTACTGCTGAGGCCCTGGGATAGTGAACTGGATGAGGAGATTGGGAGGATCCACAAAGAGGAGGATGCCGTCTCCTTGCTGTCCTCCCATGGTGAGAGCACGGATGAGGACAGTGGGAGATGGGCAGAAACAAAGCAGGGTACTCGGAGGAATAAGAAAAAGGGAGATTTAAGATTATCTCCAACCTGCTAGATGCCAAAGGAAGGTACAACTGATCTCCCTCTGATTGGTCTCGCCAACAGGTTCCAAGCCCTCCGCGACATTTCCTCTTCGGAGGAGGAGGCTGGGGGTGAGGTTGTGGATGTTGTGGTGGTGCCCACAGGAGACCCTGAGTTCTCTCTCCTTGGGGAACCTATGCCTTCAGGGGGGGGGGGGGGGGGACTGGCCCGGAGTCAGGGTACAAGGAAAATGTAAATAAAGGGAAAATGGACACATCCATCTCAATAAAAAGGGGTAAATCATGATCTGATGAGGAGGGCAGTGGGGTGGATGGGAAGGATGGCGGGAAAAAGAAAGCTGACTAACTCAATCACCCTTGATGGTGGCACCCTCTTCGTTGACTCTGGCATTCATTAACGATGCCAACATTAAGTCAGATACGGCTCGATTTGTGGCCTCTGATTTTTTTGCCCATATTAATGCTGATATTTTATTTTTGCAGGAGACCAGGCTAACAGATATGTCATCTATATATAAGGCTAAAAGAGAGTGGAGGAATGGGCCCTCCTACTGGTCTCTTGCGGCAGAGCCATATAGCGGAGTGGTGGTCCTTTTTACCGCAGCGGTAGAATGCAGATGAGTTATCGAGTTAGAAATGGGGAGGTGCCTGATCTTAGTTGTCTTCATGAAGGGACAAGAACTTTGCCTTATTAACATCTACGGCCCACAGTCTAAGTGGGACCGGAAGTGTCTCTTTATGAGGATCAAGCCCTATCTTTTTACAAGTTGGCAGGTGGTCTTTGGAGGGGAGTTTAATGCTGTCATGAGGCCCCAAGACAGGGGAGGTTCCAGAGATAAGTTGACTTATGATAGCGTCGCCCTTAACAGTGTAGGGAGTGAGGCTCACCTGGTGGATGTCCACGTCCAGCACACCCCAGGCTACGCGGGATTCGTCTATCATAGGGGTAGTTGTAGGTCCAGAATAGACAGGTTTTAGACAAGAAGCCGTCTCTTCAGCAGTGTCTGTTGTTGAAGTGGAGTTCTCCGATCACTGTTTAATTTTGTTTTCTCTGAATGTTACAGAGACCCCCCGGATGGGCAGAGGCTATTGGAAGCTGAATTCGTCTCTCTTGGAAGAAGCGGAGATGAGACAGTCCTTTGAGGATTTTCTTCAGAGTCAGGTACCTTTACTGGGCCTATGTAGTAGTAAGTTAGAGTGGTGGGAGATATTCAAGAAGAGAGTTGCGGGGTTCTTTCGCCAGCTCTCGAGCCTCAGGTCCCTGAACAGGTATCGCTTGTATCAGGGTCTGAGGTGGAAACTCGAGCTTCTCGTCTCAACTGGAGGTAGCCGGGAGGATATGTCCAGAGTGAAATCCTTGCTGATGAGGTGTCAGTACGATAGGCACGCATATCTGGTTTTTGAGAGGGATTTTGGGAAGTACCGCTCGCCCGACCCTTACAGAAACTGTAAGATGTCAGTGAGTAGTAAAGTCATTTCAGGACTGATTGATAGTACGGGATCTCTCAATCGGTCCAGATCAGGGATCTTGGAGGCTGTCAGATCCTTCTACTCGCACCTCTTGGGAAGGAAGGATCTAGATCGAGACAAGATGTCGGTTTTCCTGGCTGAAACCATTCCTGATCCAGGAGTAAACCCCTCTCCTGATGTTTGGGCAGAAGAAATCAGGGAAGAGGAAGTGAGACTGGCGATCGAGGGGCTTGCCCCTAAGAAGTCGCCAGGTCCGGATGGCTTAACATCCGAGTGGTACAGGACCTTTAAGGAGTCTTTAGCTCCCCTCTTGACTAAGTTATTCAATGAGTGTCTCTCCTCGGGCACTCTGCCGAAGTCAATGAGGAGGTCAGCCCTGATTCTTCTCTCAAAGGGTAAAGATCCGAGCCGTATTGAGAATTGGAGGCCCATAGCTCTTCTCAATACGGACAGGAAGCTTCTGGCCAAGATACTGTTTAATCGGCTGGTGAAGTTTGCACACCGGCTCCTTTCGGGGGCCCAGCATTGTTCGGTTCCAGGCCGCAGCACCTTAAGTGCTGTTCTTGGTATCCGGGAGGCAGTGGAGTGGAGTAGTGCGGGTTTCTGGAAGGGGTACTTGCTGTCCTTGGATCAGGCCAAAGCATTTGATCGGGTGAACCACGAGTACCTCTGGTCCGTCCTCCTGAGATATAGCTTATCAAGTACTTTTGTTAATTGGCTTATGATCTTGTATGCAGGGGCAGAAAGTTTCCCTCTGGTGAACGGGTGGTCTGGCCGCTCTTTTGAGGTGGGGTCCGGAGTCCGTCAGGATTGTCCTTTGAGCCCACTTTTATACGTGTTCGCAATCGATCCCTTCGTTCGGAGGGTAGATTGTGGGCCGTTGGCGGGAGACGGGATGAGTCTGGCGGAGCAGGATGTTGCCCAGAGAGTGGTGGCGTACGCTGATGATAACAAAACCTAAAGAAAATGACCCAGGTTGGTTGGGGGTCAATAGACAAAATTAACCTAACCCCAAGGCCGAAGCCCGGGGTGAAAATTTTGTACGCTGATGATGTCACCATTTTCGTGTCCTCGAGAGAGAGGAGGTCGATATGGTGATGTCGGAGATGGACCACTTCTCGGAGGCATCCGGGTCTAAGATCAACCGGGATAAGTGTGAAAGTCTCTGGCTGGGAGGGGGAGATCCCACGTTTGATCTCCCGGACACCCTCCCAGGGCCCAAAGACTCAGCAAAAATTCTGGGCATCACATTCAGCCAGGATGATTATCCCACCAAAAACTGGGATGGTAAGCTCCAGGATGCCAATCAAAAGGTGGACCAGTGAAAGGGGTGGTCTATGACCCTCAGGGAAAGGGTACACCTGATCAAATCGTACCTGCTCCCCTTGTTTATCTATCTGGGCAGCGTATGTATCTTGCCAGAGGCTTACTACACTAGGGTCTACAGCCTGTTTTTCCGACTGTTATGGGGGAACAGGATGAACCTGGTCAAGAGGGAGGTTACGTACCGCACGAGGAGACTAGGGGGTTTATCTATGGTTTATCATAGTTTCTTAACAAACACCTTCTTGAAATCCAACATCTCAAACCTCTGGTCAGAGAGGGCTCCTCCATGGGTACTCTCCTGCAGGGAATGGTTTCGGCCTTTCTTCCAGGAATGGGAGACAGGAGGGCAAGTGAAGGACCTCCGTACGCCCCATGGATATCTTACGGCTTACGCTACCCCGACTCTGAAAGCGACACGTCGGTGGGGTCTGGTAGTGTGGGAGATCAGGACCCAGTCAAGGCAGTTCCTTGACAAACGGGTTCTGTTGACCCACTTCCAGAAGCCTCTGGTGCTCAGGGACTGCCCAGGTCAGGATCTGAGGGTGGGGTTGTATCTTTTAACCCCTTAAGGACTCAGCCCATTTTGGCCTTAAGGACTCAGACAATTTAATTTTTACGTTTTCATTTTTTCCTCCTCGCCTTCTAAAAATCATAACTCTTTGATATTTTCAGCCACAGACTAGTATGAGGGCTTGTTTTTTGCGCGACCAGTTGTCCTTTGTAATGACATAACTCATTATATCATAAAATGTATGGCGCAACCAAAAAACACTATTTTTGTGGGGAAATGAAAACGAAAAACGCAATTTTGCTAATTTTGGAAGGTTTTGTTTTCACGCCGTACAATTTATGGTAAAAATGACATGTGTTCTTTATTCTGAGGGTCAATACAATTAAAATGATACCCATTATTATATACTTTTATATTATTGTTGCGCTTAAAAAAAATCACAAACTTTTTAACCAAATTAGTACGTTTATAATCTCTTTATTTTGATGACCTCTAACTTTTTTATTTTTCCGTATAAGTGGCGGTATGGGGGCTCATTTTTTGCGCCATGATCTGTACTTTTTTTTGATACCACATTTGCATATAAAAAACTTTTAATACATTTTTTATAATTTTTTTTTTAATAAAATGTATTAAAAAAGTAGGAATTTTGGACTTTTTAAATTTTTTTTCGTTCACGCCGTTCACCGTACGGGATCATTAACATTTTATTTTAATAGTTCGGACATTTACGCACGCGGCAATACCAAATATGTCTATAAAAAAAGTTTTTTACGCTTTTTGGGGGTAAAATAGGAAAAAACGGACGTTTTACTTTTTTATTGGGGGAGGGGATTTTTCACTTTTTTTTTACTTTTACTTTTACATTTTTTTACATTTTTTTTTACACTTGAATAGTCCCCATAGGGGACTATTCATAGCAATACCATGATTGCTAATACTGATCTGTTCTATGTATAGGACATAGAACAGATCAGTGTTTTCGGTGATCTTCTGCTCTGGTCTGCTCGATCACAGACCAGAGCAGGAGACGCCGGGAGCCGCACGGAGGAAGGAGAGGGGACCTCCGTGCGGCGTTATGAATGATCGGATTCCCGCAGCAGCGCTGCGGGCGATCCGATCGTTCATTTTAATCGCGAACTGCCGCAGATGCCGGGATCTGTATTGATCCCGGCACCTGAGGGGTTAATGGCGGACGCCCGCGAGATCGCAGCCGGGATCAGTCGCTCCGATGCCCGCGGTTATGCTTAGGACGTAAATGTACGTCCTGGTGAGTTAAGTACCACCTCACCAGGACGTACATTTACGTCCTGCGTCCTTAAGGGGTTAAACATGAAAAGGATCCCCCAGAAGTTTTGGGACTTGGCCTGGCGCTGCTTTCAGGGGAAGCTATATGTGAGGGACAATTTGAAGTGTAGGATGATCGGGGATGTCCCCGAGAAGAGTGCGGGGACACGCTGGAAAGCATGGACCATTTCCTGCTTCATTGTCCCTTTAATATAGGGGTTTATAACCGGGTGGGCGCTTCCATCGGCTGGAGTCAACTTGCCGGCCTTACCTATCCGGAGTGGGCTTATGGGGCATTCAGGACCCTGGGTGGCCGTGATCGGGGCACTTTATTCTTAGTCAGTTTAGTGGTTAGGTACTACACGTGGAATGCACGGTGTTTAGTGTCTACACAGCGCAAAGTCCTCTCCGAGGTGAAGGTCTGTAGGAACATCACCGGTGACCTCAGGAAGATCAGGTCTTTGGAGTATGGCAGTCTTGGTACCAGTAGGGCTTCTCTCCTATGGAGAGGGTTTTCTTTTGATGTGCCCTAGGTACTAGACCTTTTGGGTAGAGTACCCTTGATTTGGTTAGGGACAGTGATGTAGGGACAGGGTTAGGGTGATAGTAGGGTCAGTTTATTTTTAGGGATAATGGTAGGGAGAGAGGTAGGGTGGAGTCAGGGAAAGAATATAAATTTTGTATGTATCAGGATTGCCATCCTTCTTCCTGGTGGTGGGCTAATGCATGTGCACCGTAGCTTTTTGTTTTGTTTTCAGATGTTAAGGTTATGAAGGGCTTACAGGCACCGAACTTGGGCCTAAAGTGGGCTGTATTGTTTGTTTATGTATATTGTAATGCTGATAATGATAAAGTTGGTTGGGAGGAGTTCTAGGTTGGGAGGGTGTATTTGTGGGTGGTGGTGGTTGTTTGTTTTGGTGGACCTGGCATGGGTCAGTTATGGACTGGACATTGAGGACTATGAACTGTATGGACTCTGACCCATGTACAGGAGGGCGGGTGGTGTGGGTGAAGGGACAGTTTAGTGTAGGTTGTTTTATTGTATTTGTAGGTGTGTTTTCTGTATATTTAGGTGTATATTTAGGTGTATATAGTGTATATAGTTTATATGTATAATATGTTATAATTTTGTTTATCTTATATTATGGCAGTCGAACCAGTTGTTATTTTTGTAGTAATTTTTCTTTGGTATTTTTGTATCCCGTAGTGGATTTCGTTTTTCTTTGGTCTAGGTCTTCTTTTCCCCAAGTTTGGGTGTTTTTGAGTTATAGATTTAATTTTCTTTCTTAAAAAACAATAAGGAAAAAAAAATAAAAAATAAAAAAAAAGTATGTGTATATATACATACATATATTAAATTAATGGGGTGTAGTGGGATTCCTTGTGCGTGTTTTCCCAAGTTTGGGTGTTTTTGAGTTACAGCTAAATTGTGCTATTTTTATGTTTCTTTTTTGGTAATGCAAGTTGAGTATGTATGTGAGTGTTGTTAGATATTTGGTTATGTAAGGTGCTTCTCTAGTATTTTCTAGGGAAAACTGGGCTGGCCGGTTAGGCAGGATTTATGTTCTTTTATTTGAAATGTAAAGTTTGGGTTTATGTTATTTTATGTTGTTGTTTTCAGTTATGGCAAAGTTGTGCTGGTTTTGTGTTTGTTATGATTTACATTTTTCTAATAAAAAAGATCTACAGGATATAACTCAGGATCAGTACAGGATAAGTAATGTAATGTATGTGCACAGTGACCTCACCAGCAGAATAGTGAGTACAGCTCTGGGGTATAATACAGGATATAACTCAGGATCAGTACAGGATAAGTAATGTAATGTATGTACACAGTGACCCCACCAGCAGAATAGTGAGTACAGCTCTGGGGTATAATACAGGATATAACTCAGGATCAGTACAGGATAAGTAATGTAATGTATGTACACAGTGACCTCACCAGCAGAATAGTGAGTACAGCTCTGGGGTATAATACAGGATATACTGCAACTCAGGATCAGTAAAGGATAAGTAATGTAATGTATGTACACAGTGACCTCACCAGCAGAATAGTGAGTGCAGCTCTGGAGTATAATACAGGATATAACTCAGGATCACTATAGGATCTAATGAGCTCACTCCCAGAAGGAAAATAATTTGCTCTCTAGTGATACCTATGGGCGGTAACATACCTGCAAGTCATTTTTGGCTCTGTAAAAAGCCTTAGAAAGTGACTGGAGATTCAATAGTCAAATTTATTTCCTGTAGACAGACATCTCAGAATTGTCCTTTTGGCTGTATTAGAGGCCTTTGCCATGGGACTGGGGGGCTATTGTTGCCCCTTTTGTTGCAATCTCCCATAACTTAGACCAGTGTCTCTCAACCAGGGTGCCTCCAGCTGTTGCAAAACTACAACTCCCAGCATGCCCGGACAGCCAAAGGCTGTCCGGGCATGCTGGGAGTTGTAGTTCTGCAACAGCTGGAGGCACCCTGGTTGGGAATCACTGATTTAACCATTCACACCTTTTAACCCCCCTCTTGTCTGGGATAAGAGCCATATCCTATATTCTCCACTCTGTACCCTCAGGTCATATAATGGAGGTCTCTATAAAGGAAAATATATAACTATATCCAGATCTGATGTCTCCAGCTGCAGTGATGACACATTGGGGGTTCTGTTACAACATCTGCGCCCCCGTCCAAATTATACCCTGGGATCTTATATAACATATTATAACATTGCCTAATCCGGGTGGAATGCAAATCTCATCCTGTCCTTCATTTATATGGGAAGAAAGAATAATAGAGCAATACAGTTCACTAAAATGGTGCTACATAGGACTGCACAGGACACTGCCCCCTAAAGGTGACCCTGTATATGCCCAGAGCTGCACTGAACCAAAATATATAAAGCTGTCATCTGATTGGTTTCTCCTGAAATGACATCTTAGTGACCTCTGCATCAACTCATTTACAGAAATTAACAAGCAGCGCCTGTCAGTCATTCCACGCCCCTCACAGCCGTGCCACGCCCATCACAGTTATGTCACGCCCTCACATATATACCACGCCCCTCACAGACGTGTCACACCCCTCACAGCCGTGCCACGCCCATCACAGTTATGTCACGCCCTCACATATATACCACGCCCCTCACAGCCGTGTCACACCCCTCACAGCTATGCCACGCCCCTCACAGCTATACCACGCCCTCACAGATATGCCAGGCCCTCACAGATATGTCACGCCCTCACATATATACCACACCCCTCACAGCTATGCCACGCCCCTCACAGCTATACCACGCCCTCACAGATATGCCAGGCCCTCACAGATATGTCACGCCCTCACATATATACCACACCCCTCACAGCTATGCCACGCCCCTCAAAGCCATGCCACAATCCTCACGGCTATACCACGCCCCTCACAGCTATGTCACGCCTCTCACAGCTATACTCCGCCCATCACAGCTATGCCACGCTAAACAGACATACTCAAGTATATAAACTCATGCTCCACATAACACCGCTCCCCATAACACCGCTCCCCATAACACCGCTCCCCATAACACCGCTCCCCAAAACACCGCTCCCCAAAACACCGCTCCCCATAACACCGCTCCCCATAACACCGCTCCCCAAAACACCGCTCCACATAACACCGCTCCACATAACACCGCTCCCTATAACACCGCTCCACATAACACCGCTCCCCATAACACCGCTCCCCATAACACCGCTCCCCATAACACCGCTCCCCATAACACCGCTCCCCAAAACACCGCTCCCCATAACACCGCTCCCCATAACACCGCTCCCCAAAACACCGCTCCACATAACACCGCTCCACATAACACCGCTCCCTATAACACCGCTCCACATAACACCGCTCCACATAACACCGCTCCCTATAACACCGCTCCACATAACACCGCTCCCCATAACACCGCTCCCCAAAACACCGCTCCACATAACACCGCTCCACATAACACCGCTCCCTATAACACCGCTCCACATAACACCGCTCCCCATAACACCGCTCCCCATAACACCGCTCCCCATAACACCGCTCCCCATAACACCGCTCCCCATAACACCGCTCCCCATAACACCGCTCCACATAACACCGCTCCCCATAACACTGCTCCCCATAACACCGCTCCCCATAACACCGCTCCCCATAACACCGCTCCACATAACACGGCTCCCCATAACACCGCTCCCCATAACACCGCTCCCCATAACACTGCTCCCCATAACACCGCTCCCCATAACACCGCTCCCCAAAACACCGCTCCACATAACACCGCTCCACATAACACCGCTCCCTATAACACCGCTCCCCATAACACCGCTCCCCATAACACCGCTCCCCATAACACCGCTCCCCATAACACCGCTCCCAATAACACCGCTCCCCATAACACCGCTCCCCATAACACCGCTCCACATAAAACCGCTCCACATAACACCGCTCCCCATAACACCGCTCCCCATAACACCGCTCCACATAACACCGCTCCACGTAACACCGCTCCACGTAACACCGTTCCCCGTAACACAGCTCCATGTAACACCGCTCCACGTAACACCGCTCCCCGTAACACCGCTCCACATAACACCGCTCCACATAACACCGCTCCACGTAACACCGCTCCCCGTAACACCGCTCCCCATAACACCGCTCCCCATAACACTGCTCCCCATAACACCGCTCCCCATAACACCGCTCCCCATAACACTGCTCCCTTTAACACAGCTCCTCATAACACCGCTCCCCATAACACCGCTCCCCATAACACCGCTCCCCATAACACCGCTCTCCATAACACCGCTCCCCATAACACTGCTCCCCATAACACCGCTCCAGATAACACCGCTCCCTATAACACCACTCCCCATAACAGCGCTCCCCATAACACTGCTCCCTATAACACTGCTTCCCATAACACCGCTCCACATAACACCCCTCCCCATAACACCTTTCCACATAACACCGCTCCCCATGACACCGCTCCCCATAACACCGCTCCACATAACACCGCTCCCAATAACACTGCTCCCCATAACACTGCTCCCTATAACACCGCTCCCTATAACACCGTTCCCCATAACACTGCTCCCCATAACACTGCTCCCCATAACACCGTTCCGAACACAGCAAGTCAACAGGAGAGTGATGCAAAGCGGAATCCGCACGTTATTACTTACAGATTCTGCCTTGAATGTCTGTTATGTGAACAAGTCCTTAGGGTCCTGTCACTCTCACCAAGTACCCTAGAGAAGTGTTTAAAGGGGTACTCCAAAGGATAGGCGATACAGTGTCTGTGGGCGGAGTACCCCTTTAATACCTGGTTTTACCATTTCATTCTATTTATAAATCGTGGCATCTCCATGACTTGTTTCTCCTTTTGCAACGAGCCATACATAACAGACAGCGTGCACTTTGGACTGGCAGGACAATTTCTCGTAATCCAGTCCATGTGACAGCACATCTCTGCGAGTAGCTGCCGTTTTGGACATGAGGTGGATCATCTTGGTGGCCTCCTGAGGGTTCACCGGGGAAGCCTTGGCTCGGCCTGCGGACACATGTTTCCTATTAGACTCAGTTTGGTTCGAGAACATGCAAAGGTCACGGGATTGCACATTTACAGCTGATGGCTTTTCCCAGATGTTCAGGAAAACGTTTAGAAAAAAAACAGGTTTTATGGACGACGTAAAAAGACTAAAGAGGTGTGCATTACAGAGAAGACTATGTAGATCATTCTACCGAAATCCAAAAAATTCCCAAAAGTCTTTGAACCATCATGAAAACTCTATGCACAGATGTGCAAGGAGTCAAAAACCCTGGAAAAGGAGGGAGCAAAGAGTCAAAAACCATAAAAAATGAGGGAGGGAGGAGTCAAAAACCCTAAAAAAGAGGGAGCAAGGAGTCAAAAACCCTCAAAAAGGACAGAGCAAAGAGTCAAAAACCCTAAAAAAGGAGGGAGCAAGGAGTCATAAACCCTGGAAAAGGAGGGAGCAAGGAGTGAAATAACCTCAAAAAAGACGGCGCAAGGAGTCAAAAACCCTCAAAAAGGATGGAACAAGGAGTCAAAAACCCTAAAAAAGGAGGGAGTAAGGAGTCAAAAACCTTCAAAAAGGACGGAGCAAAGAGTCAAAAACCCTAAAAAAGGAGGGAGCAAAGAGTCAAAAACCCTAAAAAAGGATGGAGCTAGGAGTCAAAAACCCTCAAAAAAGAACGGAGCAAAGAGTCAAAAATCCTAAAAAAGGATGGAGCAAGGAGTCAAAAAACCTCAAAAAGGAGGGAGCAAAGAGTCAAAAACCCTCAAAAAGGATGTAGCAAGGAGTGAAAAACCCTCAAAAAGCACAGATCAAAGAGTCAAAAACCGTTAAAAAGGAGGGAGTAAGGAGTCAAAAATCCTCAAAAAAGACAGAGCACGGAGTCATAAACCCTGGAAAAGGAGGGAGCATGGAGTCAAAAACCCTAAAAAGGACGGGGCAAAGAGTCAAAAACCCTCAAAAAGGAAGGAGCAAGGAGTCATAAACCCTCAAAAAGGACGGAGCAAGGAGTCAAAAACCATCAAAAAGGACGGAGCAAGGAGTCAAAAACCCTGGAAAAGTTTCCCTTAAAGGGGTTGTGCGCTGCCCTGCCTTTCGTAGTTCCTCTCGCAGCGGGTGGGCTTCCGTGTTTGCGGCCGCCCCCTCGTGACGTCACGCCCGCCCCCTCGTGACGTCACGCCCGGCCCCTCGTGACGTCACGCCCGCCCCCTCAACCAAAGTCTATGGGAAGGGGGCGTGACAGTGGTGACGTCATGAGGGGGCGGGTGTGACGTCACGAGCGACTGGGCGTGACGTCACGAGGGGGCGGCTGCGAACACAGAAGTCCGCACACAGCGTTTGGAGTAATGAACTTCCGGACACTGGAAGCGGAGCTACGAAAGGCAGGGCAGCGCACAACCCCTTTAAGCAGTTTTCTCAAACTGTTACCCTCCAGATGTTGCACAACTTCCACTCCCAGAATGCTCGTCCAACGGCTGTCCTGGCATGCTGGGAGTTGAAGTTTTACAACATCTGGAGGGCCACAGTTTGAGTCCACCGCCCTAAATCCTTGGAGCAGGGTACGAGAAGCCTCAAGAAATGTGTTTCTGCTGCAGAATATATGATCCGTAAGCAGATTCCTCCTCCCACCTTTTCCTCCTGATCCTTTATTTTATTATTTATGGACTTAATATAAAAAACGAAAGTCACATGAGACGGACCGCTGAAAGCGAGAGGAAGGAGGCGAAAAAAAATATGTCTTAAGTAGGTTGAACATATTGCTACTGGTTCCTGTAAAAATATTAACACCCCGGCTAAGTAAACACCGTGCAGGTCCGCGAACAGGTTTTAAAGATTTTAGGTTTTTCTAATGTTACTGAAGTCAATAAATAATTGGACTGTTCGGGAAAATGGAAGAAATGCCAGCGAGGTATAGCGGATCCCAGGTTTATTAAATGTATAAAAACAGAAACGGTAAATACACTAACATAGTATCCCTTAAGAATAGATCTCAACTCATCCAACCTAGAGAATCTAACTTAGCACGTAAAAATCAGCTGTCCTCCCATTCTCCCCGCAAACCGGTCATGTTCTGTACTCAATCTAGTAATGATTTTCGTGACGTTTGCGGGATCGTACATAAGTTTATGCCTATTATTCTTTCTGATCCTGCACTCGCCACGTCCATGACAGGGGGCTATAGCTGCATATCTCGGCGCGCCCCCACTTTGGGACAATTATTGTCCACTAGTCTTTTTTTGAGTACTCCTAAAGCCCCCGCTACTTGGCTCCGTCATCCTGGTTCATACGGATGCGGACCCTCCGTCTGCACCTGTTGTATCAGGATGAAAGTTGGTGACACGTTCACTTCTTAAGCCACTGGGTCTGAATACAAGATTAAACAGTACATTAACTGTAATACGACTTTTGTTGTCTATTTAATTTCTTGTAGGACATGTAAAACCCAGTATGTGGGATGTACATCAACACCCCTCAAAGTGAGAATCAGGAAGCATTTATCAGATGTTGTGCATTTTAATTCACGCCACATCTCTACTGTTTCCTCACATTGTGCCCAAAAACATGCGGGTGGAATTTCCACCCTGCGTGTTCAGGTTACTGCTCCCTTACGAGGAGGTGATCACAGAAAAAAACTCCTGTCACGGGAGATTTTCTGGATCATGACTTTAGATTCCCGTTGGCCTAAAGGTCTGAACAAGAGACAAGATATCCTTTTACATTATTAATATGTCTCTTGTTTTTTCTTTTGAGCTATACGGTTCTATGTCTATTTCAATATATTGACTATTTCTCGTTAGGCTATCTTGTTCTTGTTCATCCCCCATATCTTTATTTTATATTTATCTTTCTTCATATTTATATATTCTTTAGTATGGACAACCTATGTTATATATTTCTTGGTGTGTCTTTTTATATAGGATATTTATCTTTGTATTCATACTCAATATTATATAATGTTATATGGGGGAACTGTTACATCTTTGTGCTTTTGATCATGATGAAAAAGGTTTTTATTTACACTTGGTAAATTTTCTTCCCATTTGTATTTATGCAAGGGTTAAGGTCTTGTGGGATTGGGAACTCCTCCCTTTCCCACATCACTTCCCCTATATAAGTTGGGCATTTTTTATCTTGCTTTGTATGACTAAGGGCGTTCTGTCACACGCCTGAAACGCGTAACCCTGTATTTACCGTTCCTGTTTTTATACATTTAATAAACCTGGGATCCGCTATACCTCGCTGGCATTTCTTCCTTGTTCCTGTATTCGGTGCTGCCATACACCTGCAGTGCGTTGGTTTTGGGAGGATGGTCCGGTGTTAGCTGATCAGCTCGTACTCTACCTGTGTTCGGGAAAATATACTAAACTCAATAAAGTGGAACCTCCTGAGGAGACCACCCCTATGAGAAGATCACCCCCCCACCGGCACATCACAGGAGCATGATATATATTTACATCTATAGGCAGACAGTATATGACAGCTCCCTATATACCATCGGAGCTTTTTTTCCACATCGGACTAATTAAAGCAAATCTGTCATCAGTATCACCGGTACCGGCCCAAAGATCGGGAGGTCCCAGCAGCCGAACCCCCAGGATCAGACATCTTATCCCCTATGCTTTAGATAGGGGATATGATGTCTGGGGGCGGAGTAACCCTTTAAGAATAGAGATGTTGCGAATTGTTCCCGGCGAATTTAGCATGTTCGCGTTCGCATCGCCGGGCGAACATATGTGAAGTTTGATCCGCCCCCTATATTTTAACATTGCAGTAAACTTTGATCCTGTGAGTCAGAGTCAGCAGACACATTACAGCCAATCAGCAGCAGTCCCTCCCTTCCAGACCCTCCTACCTCTTGCACGGACGCCATTTTACCCTCATTCAGCATGCTGCAGGCTTAGGAAGTGGAGGGACAGAGAAGATGCTCCTGCTGTACAGGGAAAGCGATAGCTAGGTTGCTGCTAGGTGGTGTTTTCAGGCTCCAGTTTACTCCTAAATCACTAGTGTAACATCTGCTTTAAGGACAGCACCCAAAAAAGCCCTTTTTAGGGCTGAAAGATATCAGTCTGTGTGTCTTGCAACAGCTGGAGGCACCCTGGTTGGGAGGGAACCGCTGGTTAAAAGAGGTACTCCAGTATAAAACTTAAGTTCCTTCAAGCAACTAACTACTACAGTATTCAAAGGGCTGAAATATATCAGTCCGTGTGTTTTGCAACAGCTGGATGCACCCTGGTTGGGGACCACTGCATAAAAGGGGAACTCCCCTCTCAAGCTTTTTTTCTTTAAAGCAACTAACTACTACAGTATTCAAAGGGCTGAAATATATCAGTCCGTGTGTTTTGCAACAGCTTGAAGCACCCTGGTTGGGGACCACTGCTTAAAAGGGGAACTCCGCTGGCAAGCTTTTTTGCTCATTGTCACACTAGTGCAAATCACATTTGGTGTGACAGTTGTGCAAATTTAAAAAAAAAAACTTTTTGGGCTGTTAAATAAAACCAGTCGTCACTGTCAGTTCACGTCACAGTTGCCAGTTTTTTTGCCTGCAGGGCAAATTGTGTCACCCTAGTGCAAATCACATTAGGTGTGACAGTTGTGCAAATAAAAAAAAAACCTTTTTAGGCTGTTAAATAAAACCAGTCGTCACTGTCAGTCCACGTCACAGTTGCCAGTTTTTTTTTGCCTGCAGGGCAAATTGTGTCACCCTAGTGCAAATCAAATTAGGTGTGACAGTTGTGCAAATAAAATAAAACATTCCTTTTTTTGGCTGTTAAATAAAACCAGTCGTCACTGTCAGTTCACGTCACAGTTGCCAGTTTTTTTGCCTGCAGGGCAAATTGTGTCACCCTAGTGCAAATTACATTAGGTGTGACAGTTGTGCAAATAAAAATAAAAAAAAATTTTTGTCTGTTAAATAAAACAAGTCGTCACTGTCAGTTCATGTCAAAGTTACCAGTTTTTTTGCCTGCAGGGCCAATTGTGTCACCCTAGTGCAAATCACATTTGGTGTGACACTTGTGCAAATTTTATCAAAAAAATGACAAGCAGAGGAAGGCTACCCCGCAGGGGCCGTCGTGGTGCTGGGATTCCCTTTGGCCCTAGAATGGCCAGTGTTCAGAGGCCACGTACCCTGAACCCCCAAAGTTCTGAGGACTTAGTTTACTGGCTATCACAAGACACCCAATCTACTACAGCTTCCGCTCTGAACCCTCACGCACCATCCTTCTCCTCCTCTAGCTTAGCTTCGGGCACCCCTCATGCTACCTGTCAGGCCCAAGGCCTGTTTATTTAAATCCTATATGTGTATTATCATTTATGACTGTTTGTGATGGATTGTCCAGGACATGGGTGAGAGGTCATTCGGACGGTGTGTCCTTTTGTGTATTGCATTTTATTGGGGGTCTGGCTGTCTGTTTGGTTTCTCCTTTGAAGTCATGCACTCTGGTCCCATCATATAATCAAACAGATAAGGGGTCAGGAAGAGAGAAGACCCCCTGGTGAGATCAGAGGGGAGGGGGGAATGGAGTCTCCCTCCCAAGAAAGCAGATATGATATTTAATTTTAAATTTAATTTTAAGAACAGCTGAAACTCACTCTCTTGGAACTGCTATATCATCATGCTGTAAGAAATTCATCTTTTGTTTTCTGAACTTGCCTTGCCAAACTCTTTCATATTTTTGTACCTGTATGTCATTTGTTTCTGTATTTTTATATAGTCAGCACTGTGATAGCTTTTATCAGATTAAATGTTTAATTAATCAACTCTGGTCTTTGATCTCTAAATATATGAAGGCAGCTCTGGTGGAAACACATTTATCTCAGGGTTAATTTGGTGACTTGCTGGGACTAGTAGTGGATACCCAGAGGTCTGGCGGCTTTAACCCTTGCACCATCACTCTCTCTCTAGCGTCTTAGCTGGACCGATAGGGTGTGATCGTGACACTACCACTTGCCCGCCTGCCGCCACCACCAACACTAGCACCACAGCAGCTTTACTTGATCCGTCAGAGGAGTTATTTACACATCAGTTTGAAGACATGAGTGATGCGCAACCATTATTGCCAGAGGATGTAGTTAACAGGGATATGTCTCAGTCAGGCAGTGTCACGATCACACCCTATCGGTCCAGCAAAAACGCTAGAGAGAGTGTGATGGTGCAAGGGTTAAAGACGCCAGACCTCTGGGTATCCACTACTAGTCTCAGCAAGTCACCAAATTAACCCTGAGATGAACGTGTTTCCACCAGAGCTGCCTTCAGAAAGGTGAGCTCATATATTTAGAGATCAAAGACCAGAGCTGATTAATTAAACATTTAATCTGATAAAAGGTATAACAGTGCTGACTATATAAAAAATACAGAAACAAATGACATACAGGTATAAAAATATATAAAGAGTCTAGCAAGGCAAGTTAAGAAAACAAAAGATGAAGTTCTTACAGCATGATGATATAGCAGTCCATGAGAGTGAGGTTCCATCTGTTCTTAGGATGGTCTTGTCAGCTTGTTGCACCGCATTGAACACCGAGTCTAGCATTGTTAAATATTATATACCTGCCTGTTTGGAGGGAGACTCCATTCCCCCCTCCCCTCTGATCCCACCAGGGGGGCATCTCTGTTCCTGGCCCTCTTATCTGCTTGATTATATGATGGGACCAGAGTGCCCCTTAAATCCTGCTTCAAAAGGCCTCTGACTTCAAAGGAGATGTAAACAAAACAGCCAGACCCCCCAATAAAATGCAATACACAAAAGGACACACCGTCTGAATGACCTCTCACCCATGTCTTGGATAATCCCTCACACACAGTTATAATTTATAATACACATATAGGATTTTAATAATCAGGCCTTGGGCCTGACAGGCAGCATTACACACATGGACGTACGGTGGGAAGATGATGTTGTACCCGCTGCGGCTTCCTTTCTTGAGGTGTCAGATAACGGTGAAGGTGTTGATGATGACGATGTGTCCGTGGATGCCACATGGGTGCCCGCTAGAAGAGAAGAAGAGGGGGAAAGTTCAGATGGGGAGATAGAGAGGAGGAGGAGACGAGTTGGAAGCAGGGGGAGGTCGTCGCAAGGAGCTAGCGGCACAGTCAGACAGCATGCATCGGCACCCGGGGTCAGCCAGATGGGACGCCAATCAACGCATGCTGTTGCCACCACCAGAATGCCGTCATCGCAGAGCTCAGCAGTGTGGCATTTTTTTGTGTGTCTGCCTTTGACAACAGCGAGGCCATTTGCAACCTGTGCCAGAAGAAACTGAGTCTTGGGAAGTCCAACACCCACCTAGGCACCACTGCTTTGCGAAGGCACATGATGTCACATCACAAACACCTATGGGATCAACACGTCAGTACAAGCAGCACACAAAGTCAAAGCCGCTATCCTCCTCCTGGTCCAGCATCTTCAGCCAGGTCAACCACTGCTGCCCTCCTTGCCCCCTCTCAACCATCTGCCTCTCCGTCTCTCGCCTTGAGCAGCTCCTGCTCATCTGCCCACACTCAGGTGTCCGTCAAGGAGCGCAAGAAGACAATGTCTCAATGTCACCCCCTAGCCCGGCGTCTGACAGCTGGCTTGTCGGAACTGCTAGCCCACCAGCTTTTACCATACAAGCTGGTGGAGTGTGAGGCCTTTAAAAAATTTGTAGCCATTGGGACACTGCAGTGGAAGGTACCCGGACAAAAATTTTTTGCACAAAAGACCTTTACTCCATTGTGCAAAAGGAAATTATGGCATGTCTGGCACACAGTGTAGGGCAAGGGTCCATCTGACCACTGATATCTGGTCTGCAAAGCATGGTCAGGGCAGGTATATCACCTACACTGCGCATATGGTAAACCTGGTGACGGCTGCCAAGCATGGAATGCGTGGCTCTGCAGAGGAGTTGGTGACACCGCCACGACTTGCAGGCAGGCCTGCTGCCACCTCCTCTACTCCTCCTACTCCATCCTCTTCCATAACATCCTCGGCCGAGTCCTCTTCCACTGCTGCGTCTTGCTCCACATCACCGGCACCCCCTCAGCTCCTCAGGTGCTATTCCACATCCCGGATAGGGCAGTGTCACGCCATCTTGGGGTTGACTTGCCTCAAAGCGGAGAGTCACACCGCACCATCACTCCTGTCGGCCCTGAACGCACAGGTGGACCAATGGCTGACTCCACACCAACTGGAGATCGGCAAGGTGGTTTGTGACAATGGAACAAATTTGTTGGCGGCATTGAGGTTGGGCAAGTTGACACATGTGCCGTGCATGGCACATGTGTGTAATCTGATTGTACAAAGCTTTGTGCTCAAGTACCCAGGCTTACAGGATGTCCTGAAGAAGTCCAGGAAGGTGTGTGGCTGTCAGGATCCGGACTGGTATGCAGTGAGGACACTGGAGGTGGATCCTCTGTGTCAGTGGGGTGATGGCGTGGGCCGTACCAGGGGAACGGAATCTAAGGCGTTACTGGTTTTCACCAGAGCCCGCCGCAAAGCGGGATGGACTGGCAGTGGCAGGTAACCCCCAGGTCGTTCCACCCGATAGCGACTCAACCCCAACTGACAGCTGAGACAGGCGCGGTACACAGGGACAAGGCAAGAGCAAGGTCGGACGTAGCAGAAGGTCAGGGCAGGCAGCAAGAGTCGTAAACATCCCCGCCGGGCACGACAGAGCAGCGTCTCCGGTCAGCGACCGGAGCGCTGCAGGGCAGAAGACGCAGCGAGCGCTCCGGAGGAGGAGGAGGAGCTGGAGCACTCGGCATAACAGTACCTGGTCTCCCCCTCTTTTTGGAGCCCCGGAACCTATGGATGAGCTCCTTGTCGAGGATATTGTCCTCGGGCTCCCAAGACCTCTCTTCGGGGCCACATTTCTCCCAGTCAACGAGAACATTTTTTTTTTTACCTCTGACAACCTTGGAGGCGAGGATTTCTTTTACCATGACATCAGAGGAGCCAGAGACAGGAGCAGGAACAGTGACCTTGGGGGAAAAGCGGTTAAGAACGAGAGGTTTGAGAAGGGAAACATGAAAGGAGTTAGGAATACGAAGAGAAGGAGGAAGATGAAGCTTGTAGGAGAGAGAGTTGATTTGACTTTTGACTTTAAATGGTCCAAGGTAACGTGGGCCCAGCTTGTAGCTAGGAACACGAAACCGGATATATTTGGCAGAGAGACACACTTTGTCACCAGGAGCGAAGACAGTTCTTCTCTTCTTATCTGCATGTCTCTTCATACCAGACGAGGCCAGTAGGAGCGACTTTTGAGTCTCCTTCCAGATAACAGAGAAGTCCCGGCTTACTTCATCTACGGCAGGAACTCCAGAAGAAGTGGGAATGGGGAGGTGGGGGCAGAGGGTGACGGCCGTACACCACAAAGAATGGGGATTTGGCAGAGGATTCAGAATTTTTGAAATTGTACGAGAATTCAGCCCAGGGCAGAAGGTCGACCCAATCATCTTGGCGGGAGGAGACAAAATGTCGCAAGTAGTCAGCAAGAATCTGGTTTACTCTCTCTACTTGTCCATTGGATTGGGGATGATAGGAGGACGAGAAATTTAATTTGATCTTTAATTGGTTACAGAGAGCTCTCCAAAATTTCGACACAAATTGAACGCCTCTATCCAAGACGATATGTGTGGGAAGCCCGTGAAGACGAAAAATGTGCAGAAAAAAATGCTTCGCCAACTGTGGCGCTGAGCGGACTGGAGGTAAGAGAGATTCTTGTGGTCAGTGTAAATGACAATGGGGTGTTTGGAACCCTCCAATAGATGTCTCCACTCCTCGAGTGCTAACTTGATGGCCAGAAGTTCACAATCTCCAATAGAGTAATTCTTTTCTGCCGGAGAGAAATCTTTTGAGAAAAGTCCGTTTTTTTTTTAAGAAGTATGGCTCCGGCTCCGACTGAGGAAGCGTCAGCTTCCAGGAAGAATGGCTTCAACGGATCAGGTCTGGACAGAACTGGCGCAGAGGCGAAGGCAGTTTTGAGACGATTCAAGGCCTCATCCGCTTGTGGAGGCCATGACTTAGGATTAGCATTCTTCCTGGTCAGAGCCACAATGGGGGCCACTATGGGGGAGAAGTGGGGAATAAACTGTCGGTAATTGTTGGCAAATACCAGGAAGCGTTGGATAGCGCGGAGTCCAGAAGGGCGTGGCCAATCCAAAACCGCCGACAGTTTATCTGGGTCCATTTGAAGCCCTTGGCCAGAGACTAGGTAACCTAGGAAAGGAAGACTGTTGCATTCAAAGAGACATTTTTCAAATTTAGCATACAGGTGGTTTTCACGGAGTCTATGGAGCACTTGACGGACATGACGACGGTGTTCCTCTAAGTTAGAGGAAAAAATCAAGATGTCATCCAAGTAAACCACAACACAGGTATACAATAAGTCCCGAAAGATCTCATTAATGAAGTACTGGAACACTGCAGGGGCGTTGCAGAGCCCAAAGGGCATAACTAGATATTCAAAATGTCCATCTCTGGTATTGAAAGCGGTCTTCCACTCATCACCTTTCCGGATGCGAATAAGATTATACGCGCCCCTTAAGTCCAATTTGGTGAAGATTCTTGCTCCGCAAAGACGGTCAAACAGTTCAGAGATCAAAGGCAGGGGATAGCATTTTTTGATGGTAATTTTATTTAAACCGCGGTAGTCAATACATGGTCGTAAGGATCCATCCTTTTTTGAAACAAAGAAGAACCCCGCTCCAGCAGGGGATGAGGACTTCTGAATAAAACCTCTCTTTAGGTTCTCCTGGATATACTCCGTCATGGCTTGAGTCTCTGGGGCTGACAGAGGGTAAATCCTGCCACAGGGCGGAGTGGTACCAGGAAGGAGGTCAATGGGACAATCATAAGGTCTAGAGGAGGTAAGATCTCTGCTTGCTTTTTGCAGAAAACATCTGAAAAGTCCTGGCAAGCCTTGGGAAGGCCCGGTAAAGGTGGAGCCTCAGGGGTTTGACAAGTGGGAGCAGATGTGAGGCATCGTTTGTGACAAGAAGGACCCCAACGTTTGATCTCCCCGGTGGTCCAGTCGAGGGTAGGAGCATGACGTTAGAGCCACGGCAAGCCGAGAAGAACTTCAGAGGTGCAGTTAGGCAGAACGAAAAATTCTATTTTTTCATGGTGAAGTCCAATGCTCATGGGCAGGGGTTCAGTGCGGTAGCGCACAGTGCAGTCCAATTTTTCTCAGTTAAAAGAAGAGATAAAGAGCAGTTTGACGAGACTGGTTACTGGGATACTGAACCTATTAATGAAAGAGGCCAAAATAAAGTTATCTGCAGAAGGCCAATAAGGCCACTGCTGAGAAGGAGGAGTTGGCGGAAGGAGAAATTTGCACAGGTACAGTCAGACGTGGAGAGGCAGAATTCACACCAAGAGTCGTTTCACCCTTGTGAAGTAGGTGCGTGCGTTTCTCCTGACGCGGAGGGCGGATAGGACAGTCTTTTAGGAAGTGTTCGGTACTTGCACAGTACAGGCACAGATTCTCATTATGGCGGCGAGTCCTCTCTTGTAGGGTCAGACGAGACCGATCCACTTGCATAGCCTCCTCGGCGGAAGGCACAGGAACAGATTGCAAAGGACGTTGGAAGAGAGGAGCTGGGGAGAGAAACCGCCTGGTGCGAACAAGATCCTTTTCCTGTTGAAGTTCCTGGCGTCTTTCCGAGAAACGCATGTCGATGCGGGTGGCCAAATGGATGAGTTCAGACAGATTAACAGGAATTTCTCGTGCGGCCAGGACATGTTTGATGTTACTGGATAAGCCTTTCTTGAAGGTCGCGCAGAGGGCCTCATTGTTCCAGGATAGCTCAGAGGCGAGGGTACGGAACTGGATGGTGTATTCGCCCACAGAAGAACTCCCTTGGACGAGGTTCAGCAAAGCAGTCTCGGCTGAAGAGGCCCGGGCTTGCTCCTCAAAAACACTACCTACTTCTGAGAAGAAGGACTGGATAGTAGCGGTGGCGGGATTGTTGCGGTCCCAGAGCGGTGTGGCCCATGACAAGGCCTTCCCAGACAGGAGGCTGACCATCAAAGCCACCTTAGACCGTTCAGTAAGGAATTGGTCCGACATCATCTCCAGGTGTAGGGAACACTGGGACAGGAATCCACGGCACTGTTTAGAATCCCCATCAAACTTGTCCGATAGAGACAGGCGGAAGCTGGGAGCAGCCACTTGCTGTGGAGGAGATGCAGGAGCTGGCGGAGGAGATGATTGCTGTTGCAGCCTAACGGTCAGTTGAGTCAGCTGCTGTCCTTGTTGCACAATCTGTTGTGATTGCTGGGTGCCCACCGTGGTTAGGTCAGCGACACTAGGCAGCGGGACCTCAGCGGGATCCATGGCCGGATCTACTGTCAGGATCCGGACTGGTGTGCAGCGAGGACACTGGAGGTTGATCCTCTGTGTCAGTGGGGTGATGGCGTGGGCCGTACCAGGGGAACGGAATCTAAGGGGTTACTGGTTTTCACCAGAGCCCGCCGCAAAGCGGGATGGACTGGCAGCGGCAGGTAACCCCCAGGTTGTTCCACCCGATAGCGACTCAACCCCACTGACAGCTGAGACAGGCGTGGTACACAGGGACAAGGCAAGAGCAAGGTCGGACATAGCAGAAGGTCAGGGCAGGCAGCAAGAGTCGTAGTCAGGGGCAAAAGCAGAAGGTCTGGAAACACAGGCTTGGGAACACACTAAACGCTTTCTCAGGGCACAAGGCAACAAGATCCAGCAGGGACAGGAAGAAGAAGTGGGTTTTTATAACACTGGAGTAATTGACACTGATTGGGCCAGGCACCTCGGCGCTCGGCGCGACAGGCAGTATTTTAGTAGTTATATTCTTGTATATAGGAGGCAGTATTATAGTAGTTAAATTCTTGTATATAGGAGGCAGTATTATAGTAGTTATATTCTTGTATATAGGAGCAGTATTATAGTAGTTATATTCTTGTATATAGGGAGTAGTTTTATAGTAGTTATATTCTTGTATATATGAGCAGTATTATAGTAGTTATATTCTTGTATATAGGGGCAGTATTATAGTAGTTATATTCTTGTATATAGGGGCAGTATTATAGTAGTTATTTTCTTGTATATAGGAGCAGTATTATAGTAGTTATATTCTTGTATATAGGAGGCAGTATTATAGTAGTTATATTCTTGTATATAGGAGGCAGTATTATAGTAGTTATATTCTTGTATATAGGAGGCAGTATTATAGTAGTTATATTCTTGTATATAGGGAGTAGTATTATAGTAGTTATATTCTTGTATATAGGAGAGGTATTATAGTAGTTATATTCTTGTATATATGAGCAGTATTATAGTAGTTATATTCTTGTATATAGGGGCAGTATTATAGTAGTTACACTCTTGTATATAGGGGCAGTATTATAGTAGTTATATTCTTGTATATATGAGCAGTATTATCTTAGTTATGAATTCGGGTAGAAAACAGACATGGTCACACATCTACAATCTTGTATAATGATCTAATTGCTTCTCAGCATAATATCAAAAACTAACAGGTTGTTATTATACATTTTTGATCAAAAAGTACAAGCCCACTCGCCACGTCAAGGCCACCTATTTAGAGTGGGTCCCTAACGTCACTAGCATAAAATGGCGTAGCACTGGGCGGCGACCACCACCGCCGCGACACCAGTGACCACGGGGGGGAAAACGACCCACTGGCAGAGCGGCCCCAATGCCACTCAAACCAGTCTATGGGTCGCACCTCCCCGCAGACACGGCGCCACGGCAGCAACGGACACCGCACAGCACCACACCAGTGTGAACAAGGTGTAATAGCTCACTTACCATGCTCTCCCAGTCAGACTGGGAGGCTGCTAGGAAAGAAATGGCCCATGTGTAGCTAACTACTACTTATATAGGGTTGGGCTGAGGGGGTAGGGAAGAGTGCAGCACATGTTCAAACAAAAAAAAGGAGGGGATAGAAAATAGTGTGAATTCGGGTAGAAAACAGACATGGTGCACATCTACAATCTTGTATAATGATCTAATTGCTTCTCAGCATAATATCCAAAACTAACAGGTTGTTAGTATACATTTTTGATCAAAAAGTACAAGCCCACTCGCCATGTCAAGGCCACCTATTTAGAGTGGGCCCCTAACATAAAATGACGTAGCACTGGGCGGCGACCACCACCGCCACGACACCAGTGCCCACGGGGGGGGAAACGACCCACTGGCAGAGCGGCCCCAGTGCCACTCAAACCAGTCTATGGGTTGCACCTCCCCGCAGACTCTACTCTACTTGAGTACACATTGTGTTTTCTGTCCCCTCTTTTTTTTTTTTTTTGCTTGAACATGTTGTCTGCACTCTTCCCCACCCCCTCAGCCCAACCCTATATAAGTAGTAATTAGCTACACAAGGGCCATTTCTTTCCAAGCAGCCTCCCAGTCTGACTGGGAGAGTATGGTAAGTGAGCTGTAGCATCCTGTTCACACTGGTGTGGTGCTGTGCGGCGTCCGTTGTTGCCGTGGCGCCGTGTCTGTGGGGAGGTACGACCCATAGACTGGTTTGAGTGGCATTGGGGCCGCTCTGCCAGTGGGTTGCTCCCCCTGTGGGCACTGGTGTCGCGGCAGTGGTGGTCGCCGCCCAGTGCTACGCCATCTTATGCTAGGGACGTTAGGGACCCACTCTAAATAGGTGGCCTTGACGTGGCGAGTGGGATTGTACTTTTTGATCAAAAATGTATAATAACAACCTGTTAGTTTTTGATATTATGCTGAGAAGCAATCACATCATTATACAAGATTGTAGATGTGCACCATGTCTGTTTTCTACCCGAATTCACATTATATTAGTTATATTCTTGTACATAGGGATGTGGCATGTATATAGCAAGTCTATAAAAGCAGAGTTAGATCTTGGTGGGGGATGCAGTATTTGTATGATTTCTTGGGAGGCTCCTGACCACCCATAAACAATAGAGGAATAAGCGGAGCAGAAATAACAGTCTGCAATGAGAAAGGAAATACGACCAGGGCCCAGGCTGTGAGAATGAGATGGAAGTGGTAGTTGTCGGGAAGAGAGTAGTACTTATCTCCTCTCACTGGTGACCACAAAGACATCTGTAAGTACAGGCTGGATATGACTACCGGTCTAAGCGCTGAACGATCCCTCCCCCCCCCCCCCACCCGCCATCTCTCCAACACAAACAATGATGATGAGGCATAATAAGGATAAAGTCAACCATCATTAATCTGGAGCCTGAAGGGCCACAATTCATTCTAATCCAATATACAGAGCGGCCCATGTCCAAAAATAACCCAAAGACTTGGCTGCCCCGAGACCCATCTGTGGTGGGAGCTTTAGGACAACGCTAGTTCAGAATTTTGCCAAAGTTCATTGATTCCCAATTTTTCATCTTTAAGTGGCGTCTCCAGGATTATCCGTCTTGTCTTTGTATTATCTTTGGTGCCGGACGCTGTTTAGCTCAGGACAAATACCGCCATGTCAGTTCATTTTCTCTGCTAATAAGATACTTAAAGGGGTACTCTGCCTCTAGACATCTTATCTCATATCCAAAGGATAGGGGATAAGATGTCTGATCACGGGGGTCCACTTCTGGGGACCCCTGTGATCTCGGCTGCGGTGCCCCAGACATCCGGTGCACGGAGCGAACTTCGGATGACTGGTGATGCTCGTGACATCACAAATGGCACAGCCTGGAAGTGGCTGAAGCATGAGGAGACCATATAGTGGCTGAATGACACAGCCTGGAGTTGGCTGAAGCATGAGAAGAGACCATATAGTGGCTGAATGAGACAGACTGGAGGTGGCAGCAGCAGCATTAGGAGTCCTGAAAGTGACCCGGTGACAAAGTGGTGCGGTGGGTGGCAATACCAGTACCCGGTGACAAAGGTGGGTGAAAAAAGGTCTTATGCGGAGGAATGTTTGTAACTGGGGAGCAGCGACTTAAATCTGTTTGGCACTATCCATATTTGTGAAGTGTCGGTGTGGCACCATGGTCAATCTACTTTGATGCATGAGGCATTGGTGGGTGGAAATCCTGGCTGATCCATCCCTGATTCATCTTCACAAAGGTCAGTCTCTCCACATTTTTAGTGCACAGACGAGTTCTCCTTGGGGTGACTATGGCCCCCGCCGCACTAAACAACCGCTCTGATGGCACACTACTGACCAGGAAGAACAGCTTTTCCAGGGAAAACTCTGCTAGTTGCGGCCACAAATCATGTTTGGCTGCCCAGAAGTCCAGCAGATCTTCAAGGTGTGTTGGCAGGGGCATGTCAAGGTATGCCACCACCTGCTGGTTCAGGTCCCGCTCCATATCTAACTGCTGCTGATGAGTTGCTTCACTATGCAGGTGAAGAAAGCTACTCATCAGAGACTGTAGACTCAGGGTGCTGCTCATGGAGCTGGTACTGCTCCTGCCACCCAACCCCTCCCCAGCAGCCATGGCAGTAGAAGGTGAGCGCAGGGGACCCCCGATTCAGACCTGCGAGAGGATGGACGATGGCGCCGACAGACATCGTCCGACTGACTACATAGGATGCCTCTGCAGAAGTCATTTTGTCCTCTCTCTCAGTGGGTGTAAAAAAGGCCCCCATTTTGTTGCAGTAGCGAGGGTCCAATAAGGTGGAGATCCAGAAGTCATCCCGCTGCCGAATGGTGACAATTCGGTTGTCACTACGCAAGCAGGTGAGCATGCATCACGCCATTTGTGCGAGTGACTCGGAGGGAATACCTGCCTCCATCTCCACTGCATACTGCCACGGTGTGTCTGGGTCCTCTGTCTAGCCTTCCTCATAACCCTCTAGATCCTCTGGCTGCTCCTGCTCCTCCTCTCCTGTCAGTTGACTCAAAAAAATGCCCATTTTGGCGAAACCTAAACTGTGCTCCACTGTGTCCCTCCCCCTCCTCCTCCACTTCAGCCCCCACAAGGCTCATGTGGCCGTGAGATGTAGGCGCCATGTCTCCAGTGCCCTGACCAGCCATCGTTTCCAACACGTGTTGTAAGAAATGAAGCAGTGGAATTACATAATTCATCCCGTAATCCTGGCGACTGACTAATAATGTGGCTTCCTCAAAGGGCCTGAGCAAATGGCAGGTGTCACTTATGAGCTGCCGCTGGTTCACATTGAAGTTACACAGGGGAATACCCCTATCTGCTTGGATCATCAAGAAATCGGTGATGGCTTTTCTCTGGTTCGTAGAGTTGGTCCAACATATGGAGGGTGGAATTCCAACGTGTGGCAACTTCATAAATCAGACTATGTTGTGGGATACCGTTCTGATGCTGCAGCTCAAGGAGGGTGTGCTTTGCGGTGTACGAGTGTAGACTCAGGCTGCTGCTCATGGAGCTGGTTCCTGCCACCCCACCCCTCCCTAGCAGCCATGGCAGTTGAAGGTGAGCGCAGGGGGCCCCCGATTCAGACCTGTGAGAGGATGGAGGAGGGCGCCGACAGACATCGGCCGACTGACTACATAGGATGCCTCTGTAGTAGGTAATTTTGTCCTCTCTCTCAGTGGGTGTAAAAAAGGCCCCTATTTTGTGGCGGTAGCGAGGGTCCAATAAGGTGGAGATCCAGAAGTCATCCCACTGCTGAATGGTGACAATTCTTCTGTCACTACGCAAGCAGGTGAGCATGCAATGTGCCATTTGTGCAAGTGACTCGGAGGGACTCCCTGCCTCCATCTCCACTGGCAACTTCATAAATCAGACTAGGTTGTGGGATACCGTTCTGATGCTGCAGCTCAAGGAGGGTGTGCTTTGCGGTGTACGACTGTAGACTCAGGCTGCTGCTCATGGAGCTGGTACTGCTCCTGCCACCCCACCCCTCCCCACCAGATGGCTTTTCTCTGGTTCGTACAGTCGGTCCAACATATGGAAGGTGGAATTCCAACATGTGGCAACTTCATAAATCAAACTATGTTGTGGGATACCGTTCTGATGCTGCAGCTCAAGGAGGGTGTGCTTTGCGGTGTACGAGTGGCTGAAGTGCATGCAAAGTTTCCTTCCCATTGCAAATGGGGGGAACACTTCAGGAACTGCTTCACAACCAGATTGAACACGTTTGCCATGTAGGGCGCATGGCTCAGCCTTCCGAGTCGCAGAGCATGCAAGATGTTCTTCCTGTTGTCAGTCACCATGGTTCCCATTTCCAGTTTTCGTGGAGTAAGCCATACTACAATTTCTTTACGATTGACTTTTAGCAGTTCCTCCCCTGTGTGACTCCGTTCGCCAAGACAAACCATGTGAGGAACAGCTTGACACCGCCGTGCCCTACACACATGGTACAATGAAGGGCCACTGAGACTTTTCTGGGCAGTGGAGGCCGAGGACACGATGGAGGATGAGGAGGCGGAGTCGCACACTGTCACAGGACCAATGTGCTGAGAGCGTGGAGGAGGAAGCGGCGTGACCTGTCCAAGTTGGGGTTGTGGCTGTGCAGGAACCACATTTACCCAGTGAGCCGTAAAGGATATGCATTGTCCTGACTGTAGTTGCAGCTCCAGACTTCGGTGCTGCCGTGCAATTTGGTACACACCGACAGGCTCAAGGACTGAACCAACTTCTCTTCCACCAAACTGTGTAGGGCTGGTTTTGCCTTCTTTGCAAAGAAATGCCGGCTTGGCACTCTCCACCTCGGCTCGGCACAAGCCATCAGTTCTCTGAAAGGTGCCGAATACACCACTTAAAAATGGAGGGACTGCAGCACCAGCAACTTAGACAAGAACATATTCAGCTTCTGCACCGTTGGATGAGTGGGCGCATACTGTTGTCTCTTGGACATGGCTTCGCTGATGGATTGTTGGTGGAGTGGCTGACTAAAAGTAGGAGGAGCAGGAGCATCTGGAGTGACAGAAGGAGGGTATGACACACAGCTCCCTTCGGTTGAGGTGGTGGAGCCTTGGCAGGCTGAAGGAGGGAGCGGCGTGCCCCTGGGTGATGCAGCAGGCTGGACCCCTGCTTTGGAGCCACAGTTCTCCCAGGCCACTTTATGGGGGCGAAGCATATGTTGACGCAGGGCCGTGGTGCCAACATTGGGGCCCTTACCACCCTTCACCTTCTGCCGACATATCTTACATGTGGCTATGTGAACCTCTATGTAAATATGAAAAACTGCCACACCGCCGAGTAGCTGATTTTCCAACCAACCATCCGCACTAATTGACTGCTAATTTCTCCAGGAACCCCTGTTCTACTACCTTCCGGGAAGGTAGGCTGCCGCGAAGCAGGTGGTCTCCCCCGGGCACGTTTGGCTCCAGAATTTCCACTCCTGCCACCAACCGTGCTACCACCTTGCTGGCTCAGCTGCTGCCTCAAGGGCAACCTGCAACTCTCTTCTCCTGATAATGATGAAGCCCCTTCTGCACCCGGCTCCCAATTGCGATCGGCTTCATCATCATCAACAGTTGTCTTTACGTCACTGATGTCCTCCTCAGGTTCCCCAACAGTGTCTGCTTCAGGACCTTGAACACTTGCAACACCGCCTCCCACGTCACTCTCCGCATCACTACTTGCCCGCCTAGTGGAGCAAGCAACGCATGTCTCCTCCCCTTCTTGGCTGGGCAGTACCTGCTGACTGTCCTCTATTAGATCGTCCTCAGTAAATAGTGGAGCTGAACCCACAGCATAAGATCCTTCTTTAGGGTAGGGAACAGCATAGGACACAGGCAATGGGAGGACAGGGACTGCTCCTGGGCCATGCCAACTGAGGGTTGTGTCTGAGGAACCCACTGACTGTTGACTGGGGGTGAGGATGTGTATGAGCGTGTTAACGAATCGACGACGGCAGATGGGTTGCTGGTCGAGACACGACCGCTGGCTGATAACGGGAGCTCAGGCCTCTCGCTGCGACTCCCGCTGCCACTTGCCCCTAGTCTGCTGCGACCTCTGCCTGAAGGATTTAGGCCTCTGCCACTCCTCTGTGCACGTCCTGGTACTTCTCTACCTGACATACTTAGTGCGTAAATGGGGGGAGTACAATACGCTTTACTAGGTTTAAAACAGTTTTTGTCTAGGACAGCAGCCGGTGAGTACTTTTGCCTGGAACTTCACAGTATGAGGGCCCTTGACAGATTAACAGCTAAAAAATAGTACAATACTTGGATGTACGTATGTGGTATGCACTAATGAAGGCAGAAAAATGCGCTACAATGAGCCTAAAAAATCTGTATATTTGTAAAACACCAGCTGGTGATTACTTTTGTCTGTCCTTTCACAGTATGTAGGCCCTTGACAGATGAACAGGTACAAAATAGTACACTACTTAGATGTACATATACGGTATGCACTTATGAGGGCAGAAAAATGTGCTAGAGTACCCTTAAAAAAAACGTATTTTTGCAAAACACCAGCAGTACACAAAAGTGCTGCAGCCAAAACAAGCTGTGTACTAAAAACAACATTGCACTCTGTCAAAGACTATTAGGAATGGACTGCTGGGTATTACACCATCTACGGACTAGTATAACCAGCAGATGATTTTTTTTTTTTTGGAACAAAGACACTGAATTACGCTGAAAAATTATTCCTGCCTCCTCTGCTAAGGTTTATGAAGTTGAGACAGCTTGTTGATATGTATGAGGCAACACACAACTATCTGCCCCTCTCTGTAATAAAATGCTGTAGAAAGTGACTGGGAGGTTAATGTCTGCCGCTGCAGTAAAAATCCTTTTCAGTGGAAAAAAACAATGCTCTCCGTCCACGAGAACGCTGATGTGACTAGGAGGATGTTAAATGCTGCTGGACTGCGCTTTTCTCTGCTGTAACACACACACAGGCTCTGTGTCCTATGATCCTTCTGCAGTGGGTTGTAATGAATTGAGGAGCTGGAATTATGGCTGCTGATTATATAGGGCTGTGACATCACAGGGGTGATTGGCTGCTGATAGGCTGCATCCTGCATGTAATTCAGGGTCAACCCGCCTACTTGCCTTTCCTTCCCATAATCCCCTGCCCCATGTACTGACATGTGGATCCACCATTTTAGATGGCGCCTGCACCGCAGTAAATGGAGTTTAATGAAGCAATTTGCGCAATAGAATCGCGGCAATATTCGCATTAGTTGCAAATCGAATATTTCCTGAAAAAAAAACCTTAAAAAAACCATTGCTTACCTGTCTGCTCGAGTTATGAAACCACCGAAACTCTTTTAAAGGGGTACTCTGGTGGAAATATTATTTTTTTAAATTAACTAGTGCCATAAAGTTAAGCAGATTTGTAAATTATTTCTTTTTAAAAAATCTCAATCCTTCCAGTACTTAGCTGCTTTATGCTCCACAGGAAGTTCTTTTTTTTTTTTTTTTTTCTGTCTGACCACAGTGCCCTCTGTTGACACCTCTGTCCATGTCAGGAACTGTTCAGAGTAGGAGCAAATCCCCATAGCAAACTTATCCTGCTCCGGACAGTTCCTGACATGGACAGAGGTGTCAGCCGAGAGCACTGTGGTTAGACTGGAAAAAAATTAAAAAAGAAAATAACTTTCTCTTTAGTATACAGCAGCTGATAAGTACTGGAAGGATTAAGATTTTTTTGATAGAAATAATTTATAGATCTGTTTAATTTTCTGGAACCAGCTGATTTAAAAAAAAAAAATAGATTACCCCTTTAACCACTTAAGGACTCAGGGCGTACCTGTACATCCTGAGTCCCTCTAACGGGGTTTAAACCATTCTCACTAGCAGAGAATGGGTTAAACCCTGTGTGTCCTGGTTGCTACAGGCAGCCAGGACGTACAGCTGATGCCCGGCATTAACCCTTTTGAGGCCGCAATCAAAGTTGATCACAACGTCTAAACTGAAAGTAAAACTATCCCGGCAGTTCAGCAAAGCTGATCGGGACTATCGCGACAGAATGACGATGTACCGATCACCTTACTGGACCATGGGAGGGTCCTCACCTGCCTCCTCGTCGTCCGATCGGAGATCTACTGCTCCATGCCTGGCAACACTGATCAATGCTATTCTATGGCATAGCATTGATTAGTGTATGCAATCAAAAGATTGCATGGTATAACCTAAAGGCTAAAAAAAAAAAAGGTAAAAGTGGTAAAAAAAAAAAAGTCCAACATTGGGAATTTTTGGTCATTTCATATACCATAATATTAATAATAAGAGATCAAAAAGTCTCATCAAAACAAAAATGGTACCGATAAAACCATTTGACAATTTTAACCCCTTAAGGACCCTTGACGTACGCGTATGTCATGACACCCTGGTACTTAAGGACCGGGTGGGGATCAGACCGGGATGCCTGTTGAAATCATTCAGCAGGCTTCCCGTGCAAACGCCCAGGGGGTCATCAGACCCCCCCATGTCGGCGATCGCGGCAAATCGCAAGTGAATTCACACTTACGATTTGCGCGATTACGGGTCATTCTGGGTCTATGGTGACCCGGTGACCCGGAATAGAAGGGGGATCGCGGGTGTCCATGACACCCACAAATCCCCTGAAGAGATAGGAGTGAGGTGGCAGGGGTGCCACCCCTCCTATCCCTGCTATTGGTGGTCTAGACGCGACCACCAATAGCATATCGGGGGCGGGGGGTTTACTTTCGGACCGGCGCCGAAGATCCACTTACCAATCCGGAGGCTGCGGGCGACGGAGATCGGCGGGCGGCAACGTCCTGCAGCTGGATCCTACGGAAGCCGGTGAGTTGCCTAGCGACATCTGGAGGGTACAGTCTGAGACCACTAGATAGTGGTCTCTAACTGTAGCCCTCCAGATGTTGCAAAACTACAACTCCCAGCATGCCCAGACAGCTGTTTGGGCATGCTGGAATATGTAGTTTTGCAACAGCTGGAGTGCTACAGTTTGAGACCACTATCTAGTGGTCTCTAAACTGTATCCCTCCAGATCTTGCAAAACTACAACTCCTAGCATGCCCAAACAGCTGTTTGCTGTCCGGGCATGCTGGGATTTGTAGTTTTACAACGGCTGGAGGACAACAGATTGAAGATCACTTTGCAGTGGTCTCTAAAACTGTAGCCCTCAAGATGTTGCATAACTGCAAATCCCAGCATGCCCAAACAGCTGTCTCGGCATGCTGGGAGTTGTAGTTGCGTACCTCCAGCTGTTGCATAACTACATCTCCCAGCATGCCCTTTGGTGATCAGTACATGCTGGGAGTTGTAGTTTTGCAACAGCTGGAGGCACACTGGTTGGAAAATACTGAGTTAGATAACAGAACCTAACTGAAGGTTTTCCAACCAGTGTGCCTCCAGCTGTTGCAAAACTACAACTCCCAGCATGCACGGTCTGTCAGTACATCCTAACATGTGTATTTCCATACTCAGAAGAGATGGGGTTACAAATTTGGGGGGTAATTTTGTCCTATTATCCCTTGTAAAAAAAAATTAATTTGAGGGAAAACTAGCATTTTAGTGAAAAAAAAAATAACATTTTCACATCCAACTTTAACGAAAAGTCATCAAACACCTATGGGGGGGGTTAAGGCTCACTGGACCCCTTGTTACGTGCCTTGAGGGGTGTAGTTTCCAAAATAGTATGCCGTGTGGGTTTTATTATTTTTTTTGCTGTTCTGGCACCATAGGGGCTTCCTAAATGTGAAATGCCCCCCAAAAAATCATTTCAGAAAAACTCACTCTCCAAAATCCCACTGTCGCTCCTTCCCTTCTGAGCCCTCTACTGCACCCGCCGAACACTTTACATACACATATGAGGTATTTCCTTACTCGAGAGAAATTGGGCTACACATTTTAGGAAGATTTCTCTCCTTTTACCCCTTGTAAAAATTCAATAACTGGGTCTACAAAAACATGCGAGTGTAAAAATGAAGATTTTGAATTTTCTCCTTCAACTTGCTGCTATTCCTGTTAAACACCTAAAGGGTTAACACACTTACTGAATGTCATTTTGAATACTTTGAGGGGTGCAGTTTTTATAATGGTGTCATTTATGGGGTATTTCTTATAAGAAGACCCTTCAAATCCACTTCAAAACTGAACTGGTCCCTGAAAAATTTCGATTTTGAAAATTTTGTGAAAAATCGGAAAATTGCTGCTGAACTTTGAAGCCCCCTGATGTCTTCCAAAAGTAAAAACATGTCAACTTTATGATGACAACATAAGGTAGACATATTGTATATGTGAATCAATATATAATTTATTTGGAATATCCATTTTCCTTATAAGCAGAGAGCTTCAAAGTTAAAAAAAATTCTAAATTTGAAATTTTTTTATAAAATTTTTGAATTTTTCACCATGAAATGATGCAAGTATCGACAAAATTTTACCACTAACATAATGTAGAATATGTCACGAAAAAACAATCTCGGAATCAGAATGAAAAGTAAAAGCATCCCAGAGTTATTAATGTTTAAAGTGACAGTGGTCAGATGTGCAAAAAATGGCCGGGTCCTACAGTGAAAATTGGCTGGGTCCTTAAAGGGGTACTCCGGTGGAAAACTTTTTTTTTTAAATCAACTGGTGCCAGAAAGTTAAACAGATTTGTAAATTACTTCTATTAAAAAATCTTAAACCTTCCTGTACATATTAGCTGCTGAATGCTACAGTGGTTATTCTTTTCCGTTTGGAACACAGAGCTCTCTGCTGACATCACGAGCACAGTGCTCTCTGCTGACATCTCTGTCCATTTTTAGGAACTGTCCAGGGTAAAAGGAAATCCCCATAGCAAACATATGCTGTTCTGGACAGTTCCTAAAACGGACAGAGATGTCAGCAGAGAGCACTGTGCTCGTGATGTCAGCAGAGAGCTCTGTGTTTCAAAAAGAAAAGAATTTCCGCTGTAGTATTCAGCAGCTAATAAGTACAGGAAGGATTAAGATTTTTTAATAGAAGTAATTTACAAATCTGTTTAACTTTCTGGCACCAGTTGCCGGTGTACCCCTTTAAGGGGTTAAACATGCTAATTTTGGTGAATGTAGTTATAATTTTGGTATTATTGTAGCCGTATGGACCTACAGAATAAAGATAAGGTGTCATTTTTACCGAAAAATGTACTGCGTAGAAACGAAAGGCCTAAAATTTGCAAAATTTGCATTTTTTTTTTCACCCCACATATAATTAATTTTTTTTGTTTCGCCGCAGATTATGTTATAAAATAAGTGATGTCGTTACAAAGTACAATTGGTGACGCAAAAAGATGTCCTGGGTCGTTTCCCTGTCATATCGGGTCAGGCCCAACACCTAGCAACGGCTGGGACTCATGGCTAATAGCGCTCGGCACTGATCGCTGTGCCGCGTGCTTTTAACCCTTTAGATGCAGCATTTAAAGTTGGTCACTGCATATTATATAAGTAGGGGATCATTTTAATCGTATGAACCTACAGAATAAAGAGAAGGTGTCATTTTTACCGAAAAATTTACTGCGCATAAACGGAAGCCCCCAAAAGTTAAAAAATTGTGTTTTTTCTTCAATTTTGTCGCACAATGATTTTTTTTCTGTTTCGTTGTAGATTTTTGGATAAAATGACTGACGTCATTACAAAGTAGAATTGGTGGCGCAAAAAATAATCAATCATATGGATTTTTAGGTGCAAAAGGTTAAGGTTAAAATGGGCTGAGTCCTTAAGGGGTTAAATTTCCAGAATGCATTGCTTTCCCTCAGCAAATAATCACAGTCCTCCATTGCTGCCTACTCCACATCCATTGCACTTCTGCCAGTTACCCCCCCCCCACCCAGAGCTGTTGCAGAACATCTCATTACACAGTAGACTATTTTTCCACTTAGAAAGTGCGCAAAATCTGCTGTATTAATTTCCTGTCTGCTCCTCTGCCTGTGGCATTGCTCAGCATAAGGCAGCATGTTGTGACCACACCTCATTCTCCCTAAATGTTCCAGTAATAAATAAATATTGTATAAAACGTAACAGAGAGATGGTAATGTAAGCTAGTGGGCTGGTCAGAGATGATGACATCACTTAGAGCAGGGGCGGACAAACCATATGTGCAGCAGGTTCAACTGCACAAGGGCCCAGCAAGTAAGGGGGCCAGTGGCATAGCTATAGAGGTATCTGTACGCTGGGCCCGGGCCTTGAGAGGGAGCCCCCCCCCATTAGTGTAACTGTCGCTTTAAGAGCATAGGGGCTGGTGGGAGTAGACGGGCCCCGCACAGGCAGGGAGTCAGCTCCAAGCCCTCTGACCTGTCCCTGCATCAGGCCGGGCTTCATCCCCCGATAACTTCATGAGGAACCACTGCCTCAGCTCCTCTTCATCCCCGGCATCATGTGGCCCCTGTCTCGGATTACACTGCATCCCCGGTGAGTTGGGGGCCGTGGGCTGTGGGAACAGTAGTAACTTTATAAAGATGAGCGGGTTAGGGCTTTGCAAGTTTGCAGTGTTTCTCAACAAAAGTGCCTACATGTTGCAAGACTACAACTCCCAGCATGCCAGGGCAGCCTTTGGCTGTCCAGGCATGCTGGGAGTTGTAGTTTTGCAACAGCTGGAGACACACTGGTTGGTAAACACTGTGATATATAGATAGATAGGTTGACTGGGCATAGATCACTGTTTCCCTACCATGGTGCCTCCAGCTGTTGCAAAACTACAGTCCAGACATGCTGGGAGTTGTAGTTTTGCAACAGCTGGAGACACCCTGGTTGGAAAACACTGATCTATGTCCTATCTATCTATCTATTTATCTATCTCATATCTATATATCTATCTCATGTCTATCTATCTCATATCTATCTATCTATTTATCTATCTCATATCTATCTATCTATCTATCTCATATCTATCTATCTATTTATCTATCTCATATCTATCTATCTCATATCTATCTATCTATTTCATATCTATCTATCTATCTATCTATCTATTTATCTATCTATCTCATATCTATCTATCTATTTATCTATCTATCTATCTATCTCATATCTATCTCATATCTATCTATCTCATATCTATCTATCTATTTATCTATCTATCTATCTCATATCTATCTATCTATTTATCTATCTATCTATTTATCTATCTATCTCATATCTATCTATCTCATATCTATCTATCTATCTATCTCATATCTATCTATCTCATATCTATCTATCTATCTATCTATCTATCTATCTATCTCATATCTATCTATCTATCTATCTCATATCTATCTATCTCATATCTATCTATCTATCTATCTCAAATCTATCTATCTCATATCTATGTATCTATCTAATGCAAATAAAAACGGCACAACCAAAATCCAGGGTAAAAAAGAAAAAATTTGGGGTACCCGCATATCTGGAACCTGGGTCCTTCCGGTTCCTTAATCCAGATAAGTAAATACGATGCAGCACTCCACAAGTAGCAAAGAAGGTGATTTTATTCCATCATGTGCATAGACAACGTTTCACCAGTCTCACACTGGCTTTTTCAAGTGAATAATAGTGATACAGGTGGGTATTTATAGACCGCCCACTGGGTCATGTGACATAGAAAAATACATGATTTACATACATAAACAAAAGCGATCCTGATATATTGTGCAATCAATAATACAAAAACTTAATGTACAAGACATATATAGACATCCGATAATCAAAGGTTGAAAAAACATACATGTTTTGCTGAAAGTGCAAGTAGTGCAGTGACTGTGATCCAAAATACCGGGTGTAGCCGTGTATGCCTTCCGGGGTCCCGCCACGAGGTTTCCTGATCTCAGGCGCCAAAGCGCCGTGTGTGCAATGTGCATCGTAGCAGAGGAGAAGTACTTCCGGGTCGGGAGAACGCGTCCTCGTATCCATAGAAACCCGACTCCGGAGTGAGCCGTAGCCAGCGCATGCTCAGAGAGGTCTGTGTGTCCGTACAAAATATACAAGCGCTTGTTGTAGAGAGTTCGTCTGAGGTAGGTGTAATCATAATGTATACACAAGAAGAGGTGTCGCTCCTGGGGACAGCACCATACAGCACAGTAGAATGTATAGATGTATCAGAAGAGAAAGCAGTTTGCAGTCGCTGGTCCTCATTCTCTCGATGCAGGAGCCAGATAGTGAGGAATCACTAACTTGTGGTTGCCCATGGTAACCGACTGGTCAGTTAGCAAACTATATAGATAAAGTAAAGAGAATGGACCAATGGGTAATGACTCACTCCAGTCGGCGTGCATGGGCCAACTCCACTCTCCATAAATATCATGATTACCGGTGTGCATGAACCGGAGCTAACGATTCGTCCTCGTCTGTGGACCAGACTTGCATCGGTGTATTTGGACCGATATCCGTATGGTGGTGGTCTGTAAAGCACATCACTGGAGAAGGAAAAAAGATATTAGAGTAACCAAATAGCTCCGCCAAGCGCAATCATTCATCATGGGGCATGGATTACAAGGTCCTGTGCGTATCGGATCATACTTCGGGGGGTGTCTTATGGGTGTTGTCCATGGACATGGACTGACCCTGCACCTGTGACAGTACCCAAACTGTATATAGGGTAGTTAACTGTCCTGTAACCCCTAAGACCCACGCTATCCAGGGACCTGTATCAGTTTGCCCCTGCATGCAACTCTTACATACTGGAGTATCAGTTGTCACTTAATAAGTTGTGAATACATAGGTCCACAGAAGGGCACAGGGGACGGAAGGAGAAATTGATACACGGAGGGGGAGTCATGTCAATTACCCAAAGAGAAGAGTGTATACAGGGATGGTCAAATGCTGTCTCCACAGGGGTGGAAGAGTCAAAGTCAGAGTGCGATGGTATAAAAATTGAGGCTTGTGGCGCGGCTTGACATCAAGGCAGGTACCCGGAAGGCATGTGAACTAAAGGAGAAAAAAGAGAAATTAATAATAAAAAATTAATGATAAGAATTGATCACTATTCACCTAAGCAGGGTAGATGTATCCCAACATATGAGGCTAGACCCATTAACGCTTCAACATTTTGGGTAGCACAGTGAACTCTACATTGAGCCCATTGGGTTTGAGTGTATTCAGATTGTGGATCCACTTGAGTTCTCTGACCTGTAGGAGAGCTATTCTATCACCCCCTCTTTTGGGGGGAGGAATATGGTCTACAATCATGCATTTGAGATCGGCCTCCGTGTGTCCAGCTTCAATGAAGTGTTTGGACACAGGGAGGTCCACACGTTTTTTTTCTGATAGAGTACCTGTGTTGATTCAATCTTGTCCGAAAGTCGTTTTTTGTTTCGCCTATATATAAGAATTTACACGGACACCAAAGAATGTATACTACATGGTCGCTGTCACAGGTTAAATAGAATTTAATGGGGTATTCTTTGTGTGTTTTGGGATGTATGAATGTTGTTCCTTTCTGTAAGTATTTGCATGTAATGCAGCGGAGGCTGAATCAACACAGGTACTCTATCAGAAAAAAACGTGTGGACCTCCCTGTGTCCAAACACTTCATTGAAGCTGGACACACGGAGGCCGATCTCAAATGCATGATTGTAGACCATATTCCTCCCCCCAAAAGAGGGGGTGATAGAATAGCTCTCCTACAGGTCAGAGAACTCAAGTGGATCCACAATCTGAATACACTCAAACCCAATGGGCTCAATGTAGAGTTCACTGTGCTACCCAAAATGTTGAAGCGTTAATGGGTCTAGCCTCATATGTTGGGATACATCTACCCTGCTTAGGTGAATAGTGATCAATTCTTATCATTAATTTTTTATTATTAATTTCTCTTTTTTCTCCTTTAGTTCACATGCCTTCTGGGTACCTGCCTTGATGTCAAGCCGCGCCACAAGCCTCAATTTTTATACCATCGCACTCTGACTTTGACTCTTCCACCCCTGTGGAGACAGCATTTGACCATCCCTGTATACACTCTTCTCTTTGGGTAATTGACATGACTCCCCCTCCGTGTATCAATTTCTCCTTCCGTCCCCTGTGCCCTTCTGTGGACCTATGTATTCACAACTTATTAAGTGACAACTGATACTCC
Source organism: Hyla sarda (assembly GCF_029499605.1). Lineage (NCBI taxonomy): Eukaryota > Metazoa > Chordata > Amphibia > Anura > Hylidae > Hyla > Hyla sarda. The sequence continues at coordinate 154,026 of NW_026610402.1, forward strand.
AGTATGTAAGAGTTGCATGCAGGGGCAAACTGATACAGGTCCCTGGATAGCGTGGGTCTTAGGGGTTACAGGACAGTTAACTACCCTATATACAGTTTGGGTACTGTCACAGGTGCAGGGTCAGTCCATGTCCATGGACAACACCCATAAGACACCCCCCGAAGTATGATCCGATACGCACAGGACCTTGTAATCCATGCCCCATGATGAATGATTGCGCTTGGCGGAGCTATTTGGTTACTCTAATATCTTTTTTCCTTCTCCAGTGATGTGCTTTACAGACCACCACCATACGGATATCGGTCCAAATACACCGATGCAAGTCTGGTCCACAGACGAGGACGAATCGTTAGCTCCGGTTCATGCACACCGGTAATCATGATATTTATGGAGAGTGGAGTTGGCCCATGCACGCCGACTGGAGTGAGTCATTACCCATTGGTCCATTCTCTTTACTTTATCTATATAGTTTGCTAACTGACCAGTCGGTTACCATGGGCAACCACAAGTTAGTGATTCCTCACTATCTGGCTCCTGCATCGAGAGAATGAGGACCAGCGACTGCAAACTGCTTTCTCTTCTGATACATCTATACATTCTACTGTGCTGTATGGTGCTGTCCCCAGGAGCGACACCTCTTCTTGTGTATACATTATGATTACACCTACCTCAGACGAACTCTCTACAACAAGCGCTTGTATATTTTGTACGGACACACAGACCTCTCTGAGCATGCGCTGGCTACGGCTCACTCCGGAGTCGGGTTTCTATGGATACGAGGACGCGTTCTCCCGACCCGGAAGTACTTCTCCTCTGCTACGATGCACATTGCACACACGGCGCTTTGGCGCCTGAGATCAGGAAACCTCGTGGCGGGACCCCGGAAGGCATACACGGCTACACCCGGTATTTTGGATCACAGTCACTGCACTACTTGCACTTTCAGCAAAACATGTATGTTTTTTCAACCTTTGATTATCGGATGTCTATATATGTCTTGTACATTAGGTTTTTGTATTATTGATTGCACAATATATCAGGATCGCTTTTGTTTATGTATGTAAATCATGTATTTTTCTATGTCACATGACCCAGTGGGCGGTCTATAAATACCCACCTGTATCACTATTATTCACTTGAAAAAGCCAGTGTGAGACTGGTGAAACGTTGTCTATGCACATGATGGAATAAAATCACCTTCTTTGCTACTTGTGGAGTGCTGCATCGTATTTACTTATATGTATCTATCTATCTATCTATCTATCTATCTATCTCATATCTATGTATCTATCTATCTATCTCATATCTATCTATCTATCTCATATCTATCTATCTATCTCATATCTATCTATCTATCTATCTAAAATAGAAATTTTTGGCAGCACACGTGGAGGAGGGGGGTGCACGCTGGATAACCCGGTCCCAGGTCCAAAGTAGATATGCAAAGAAGCGGCGGCACACCAATTTCCAAGTGAAAAAGAATGGATGGCTTTTATTTCAACCAAACATCTATAGGAGCGACGTTTCGCCTGTCTCACACAGGCATTGTCAAGCAGTGACTGATATACAATGTGAAGTTTAAATAGTATACAAGTGACAGCTAGTGAATCACGTGATTATTTACAAAATACAAGGAAAACGGTATAATGTGAGGATGATCATACTATACAGGGCAAAATACACACCATATCTTAACATAAGGCGCCTGGTAGTAATGAAGAATATGTGCAAACACAAAAAAGAAAAACATATCCGTATCCATAAATACACCCAAAAAATTATTATCGTAGATATAAATGTCCATATGCCGTAAGTGTACCTTCCTTGTAGGAGGAGTTCCATTGCGCGCGCCACACACAGCCCAAACACACGAGGACGCCACATCATAAGATTGTCACTTCCGTCTTGGCTCCGATCTGAGCCGGAAATGACCTATGTAAACAAACGCACGTGTGTGAGTCCGCGCGTGCGTGCACTCACTGGTTGCCATATGCGCCATCTTGGATCCTGGCATCCCTGTTTCTGAGCCTCTCGCTACTATATAGTGCAACTTGCTGGATATACCAGCGCATCGTGGGGGTGGGGATGTCACTTCACTCTGGAGCGTTGTCCTGGAACGGAGAATCCGTTCCCGTTGACATACCGGTCCTCCGTCACCACGAGTGGATATCCATCCGGGTGTCGGTCTCCTGGTCCGCTCGCAGTAGTGTAGAAGGCGTCCGGGCGTCCACGTTCCCATCTTTGCAAATGTGCACATTCCTCATGGGATTAGGGTGCTCAGGTGTCCAAGTGGTGGAGAGTTGAAATAAAATAAAATAAAAGAAAAAAATGTAAATGGCGTGGATGTCCTCTGTTTCAGGTGTGGTTGCGTGTGTATGGGACTCCTCTCACATCTATGGAAGGTAAAAACAAAATGATTAGTAAATAATATCACACATACACCAGGTTCAATTGAAAGCATTCTATGGCATAGATATCACTTATGGAGGTATTATGGGTTACATATTTTGTATTCCATATTTAGACCTGCCGGTCTAAGAGTATTTAAAGTGTAAATCCACTTCAATTCGCACCGTTTTAGTTTGCTGGTCCGGTCCCCTCCTTTCTTCAGTGGGGGGACATGGTCCAACAGCATGAACCGTAATTCACGTTCAGTATGACCAAGTTCATCAAAGTGTTTATCTATCTATCTATCTATCTATCTCATATCTATCTATCTATCTATCTATCTATCTATCTATCTATCTATCTCATATCTATCTATCTATCTATCTCATATCTATCTATCTATCTATCTATCTATCTATCTATCTCATATCTATCTATCTATCTATCTATCTCATATCTATCTATCTCATATCTATCTATCTATCTATCTATCTCATATCTATCTATCTATCTATCTATCTATCTCATATCTATCTATCTATCTATCTATCTCATATCTATCTATCTATCTATCTATCTCATATCTATCTATCTATCTATCTATCTATCTATCTATCTATCTCATATCTATCTATCTATCTCATATCTATCTATCTATCTCATATCTATCTATCTATCTATCTCATATCTATCTCATATCTATCTATCTATCTATCTATCTATATATCTCATATCTATCTATCTCATATCTATCCATCTATCCCATATCTATCTATCTACCTAAATTATAGGAGCAGGGGGTTAATGGAAGAAGGGGGGGGGGGGATTGTAATGAAAGCGGGGGGGGGGGGGGGGGGGGTTAATGGAAATGGGTGTGTGTGTAATGGAAGTGCAGGGGGAGAGAATGGGAAGAGCGGCAGGATGGGGTGAATGGAACGGGCAGGGGGGGTTAAGGGAAGTGGGGGTGTATGTGTAATGGAAGCATGGGGAGGGGGTTACTGGAAGCAGGGGGAGGGGGTTACTGGAAGCAGGGGGAGGGGGTTACTGGAAGCAAGGGGAGGGGGTTACTGGAAGCAGGGGGAGGGGGTTACTGGAAGCAGGGGGAGGGGGTTACTGGAAGCAGGGGGGGCAATGGAATGAGGGGCAGGATGGGGTGAATGAAAGAAGCAGGGGGTTATTGTAAGCGCTGTGGGGGGAAGGAAGGAGGGGCAGGATGGGGAGAATGGAAGGAGCAGGGGGTAATAGAGGTAATGGAAGTGGGGGGTGAATGGAAGCATGAGGGGGGTAATAGAAGTGGGGGGTGAATGGAAGGAGGGGCAGGATGAGGTGAATGCAAGGAGCAGGGGGTTAATGGAAGCAGGGGGGGTAATGAGAGCGTGGGGGGGGGGGGTTAATAGCAGTGGGGGGGGGGGTTCCTGAACAATAGACATATGGGGGGCAGGCACATTCATTGCACAGGGGCCCTCTGCTGTCTGACTTAGAGGCGGGGCTAGAGCTCAGAGACAACATCCCCCAATGCCTCCTGAGACAGCAGAGGTTCATCTATTGTCTAGGGAGAGAGGGAGGAGTCAGGGAGCTGCTGAGACAACATTACACTGACAGTAAGAATACTACACCACTTTCTATCTGGAGGGGGAGGAGTCAGGGAGCTGCTGAGACAACACATCACTGACAATAAGTAGACTACACAACTTCCAGTCATGAGAGAGGGAGGAACCAAGGAGATGCTGAGACAACACATCACTGACAATGAGAGGACTGCATAACTTCCTGTCAGGAGAGAGGGAGGAGCCTGGAAGCTTCTGAGACAACACCACACTGACAATGAAAGGACTACACAACTTCCTGTTAGGGGTGAATCACACAACAATCTGAAGCAATACATATTAGTTAGTTATATATCTTGGGTTATGATCTTAGAATACCCTTTAAAGGACATTTAACTGCTTATAAAGAGAACCCTAGTGGGGCAGTAGTGGGCAGGGTGAGCTGTGCTGAGACGGGTGAGTTGGGGTTCTCAGTCTATATTCCTGCAGTTCTCGCCCGTCCTGAGAACAGAGGTTTTGTTACTTTTTCCAGGAACAATCCCGGTTTGGCAGGAGAAGATCACCCACACAGTGCGCCAAGGAGCCAAACATGGAGGATCTGTCACCTCTAATCAGGATCAGCGATCCGGAACAATCCCCTTCATACTGATCACAGAGAATAATCATCAGCCTTATAACTACAGCACAAAAAGTATATCTGATCCTGGGAAAGATGAGTGGTAAAAATATCATTTCCATTATAGCTCGTACAAGACCTGACCTGAATCAGGAAAAGCTGGGTAACAATCAATACTATTTTTATAAGGCTCCCACAGTGGCAGCTACAAAACTATCATCACTATACAGTATATACAGCCTGATCACTATAATCACTATACAGTATATACAGCCTGATCACTATAATCACTGTACAGTATATACAGCCTGATCACTATAATCACTGTACAGTATATACTGTCTGATCACTATAATCACTATACAGTATATACTGCCTGATCACTATAATCACTGTACAGTATATACAGCCTGATCACTATCATCACTATACAGTATATACAGCCTGATCACTATAATCACTATACAGTATATACTGCCTGATCACTATAATCACTATACAGTATATACTGTCTGATCACTATAATCAATATACAGTATATACAGCCTGATCACTATAATCACTATACAGTATATACAGCCTGATCACTATAATCACTGTACAGTATATACAGCCTGATCACTATAATCACTGTACAGTATATACTGCCTGATCACTATCATCACTATACAGTATATACAGCCTGATCACTATCATCACTATACAGTATATACTGCCTGATCACTATAATCAATATACAGTATATACAGCCTGATCACTATAATCACTATACAGTATATACAGCCTGATCACTATCATCACTATACAGTATATACTGCCTGATCACTATAATCAATATACAGTATATACAGCCTGATCACTATAATCACTATACAGTATATACTGCCTGATCACTATAATCACTATACAGTATATACAGCCTGATCACTATAATCACTATACAGTATATACTGCCTGATCACTATAATCACTATACAGTATATACAGCCTGATCACTATAATCACTGTACAGTATATACTGCCTGATCACTATAATCAATATACAGTATATACAGCCTGATCACTATAATCACTATACAGTATATACAGCCTGATCACTATCATCACTATACAGTATATACTGCCTGATCACTATAATCAATATACAGTATATACAGCCTGATCACTATAATCACTATACAGTATATACTGCCTGATCACTATAATCACTATACAGTATATACAGCCTGATCACTATAATCACTATACAGTATATACTGCCTGATCACTATAATCACTGTACAGTATATACTGCCTGATCACTATCATCACTATACAGTATATACAGCCTGATCACTATAATCACTGTACAGTATATACAGCCTGATCACTATAATCACTATACAGTATATACAGCCTGATCACTATAATCACTGTACAGTATATACAGCCTGATCACTATAATCACTATACAGTATATACAGCCTGATCACTATAATCACTGTACAGTATATACAGCCTGATCACTATAATCACTATACAGTATATACTGCCTGATCACTATAATCACTATACAGTATATACTGCCTGATCACTATAATCACTATACAGTATATACAGCCTGATCACTATAATCACTCTACAGTATATACAGCCTGATCACTATAATCACTATACAGTATATACAGCCTGATCACTATAATCACTATACAGTATATACTGCCTGATCACTATCATCACTATACAGTATATACAGCCTGATCACTATAATCACTGTACAGTATATACTGCCTGATCACTATAATCACTGTACAGTATATACAGCCTGATCACTATCATCACTATACAGTATATACAGCCTGATCACTATAATCACTATACAGTATATACTGCCTGATCACTATAATCACTATACAGTATATACAGCCTGATCACTATAATCACTATACAGTATATACTGCCTGATCACTGTAATCACTATACAGTATATACTGCCTGATCACTATAATCACTATACAGTATATACAGCCTGATCACTATAATCACTATACAGTATATACAGCCTGATCACTATAATCACTATACAGTATATACAGCCTGATCACTATAATCACTATACAGTATATACTGCCTGATCACTATCATCACTATACAGTATATACTACCTGATCACTATAATCATTATACAGTATATACTGCCTGATCACTATAATCATTATACAGTATATACTGCCTGATCACTATAATCACTATACAGTATATACAGCCTTATCACTATACAGTATATACTGCCTGATCACTATCATCACTATACAGTATATACTGCCTGATCACTATAATCACTATACAGTATATACAGCCTGATCACTATAATCACTATACAGTATATACAGTCTGATCACTATAATCACTATACGGTATATACTGCCTGATCACTATAATCACTATACGGTATATACTGCCTGATCACTATAATCACTATACAGTATATACTGCCTGATCACTATCATCACTATACAGTATATACTGCCTGATCACTATAATCACTATACAGTATATACTGCCTGATCACTATAATCACTATACAGTATATACTACCTGATCACTATAATCACTATACAGTATATACTGCCTGATCACTATCATCACTATACAGTATATACTGCCTGATCACTATAATCACTATACAGTATATACTGCCTGATCACTATCATCACTATACAGTATATACTGCCTGATCACTATAATCACTATACAGTATATACTGCCTGATCACTATAATCACTATACAGTATATACTACCTGATCACTATAATCACTATACAGTATATACTGCCTGATCACTATAATCACTGTACAGTATATACAGCCTGATCACTATAATCACTATACAGTATATACAGCCTGATCACTATAATCACTATACAGTATATACTGCCTGATCACTATAATCACTATACAGTATATTCAGCCTGATCACTATAATCACTATACAGTATATACTGCCTGATCACTATAATCACTATACAGTATATACTGCCTGATCACTATAATCACTATACAGTATATACAGCCTGATCACTATACAGTATATACTGCCTGATCACTATCATCACTATACAGTATATACTGCCTGATCACTATAATCACTATACAGTAAATACTGCCTGATCACTATAATCACTATACAGTATATACTGCCTGATCACTATAATCACTATACAGTATATACAGCCTGATCACTATAATCACTATACAGTATATACAGCCTGATCACTATAATCACTATACAGTATATACTGCCTGATCACTATCATCACTATACAGTATATACTGCCTGATCACTATAATCACTATACAGTATATACTGCCTGATCACTATAATCACTATACAGTATATACTGCCTGATCACTATAATCACTATACAGTATATACAGCCTGATCACTATAATCACTATACAGTATATACTGCCTGATCACTATAATCACTATACAGTATATACAGCCTGATCACTATAATTACTATACAGTATATACAGCCTGATCACTATACAGTATATACAGCCTGATCTCTATAATCACTATACAGTATATACAGCCTGATCACTATAATTACTATACAGTATATACTGCCTGATCACTATAATTACTATACAGTATATACTGCCTGATCAATATAATCACTACACGGTATATACTGTCTGATCACTATAATCACTACACAGTATATACTGCCTGATCACTATAATCACTATACAGTATATACAGCCTGATCACTATAATCACTATACAGTATATACAGCCTGATCACTATAATTACTATACAGTATATACTGTCTGATCACTATAATCACTATACAGTATATATAGCCTGATCACTATAATTACTATACAGTATATACAGCCTGATCACTATAATTACTATACAGTATATACTGCCTGATCACTATAATCACTATACAGTATATACAGCCTGATCACTATAATTACTATACAGTATATACAGCCTGATCACTATAATTACTATACAGTATATACTGTCTGATCACTATAATCACTATACAGTATATACTGCCTGATCACTATAATCACTATACAGTATATACAGCCTGATCACTATAATCACTATACAGTATATACTGCCTGATCACTATCATCACTATACAGTATATACTGCCTGATCACTATAATCACTATACAGTATATACTGCCTGATCACTATAATCACTATACAGTATATACTGCCTGATCACTATAATCACTATACAGTATATACAGCCTGATCACTATAATCACTAAACGGTATATACTGCCTGATCACTATAATCACTGTACAGTATATACTGCCTGATCACTATAATCACTATACGGTATATACTGCCTGATCACTATAATCACTATACAGTATATACTGCCTGATCACTATGATCACTATACGGTATATACTGCCTGATCACTATAATCACTGTACAGTATATACTGCCTGATCACTATAATCACTATACAGTATATACTGCCTGATCACTTTAATCACTATACAGTATATACTGCCTGATCACTATAATCACTATACAGTATATACTGCCTGATCACTATAATCGCTATACAGTATATACTGCCTGATCACTATAATCACTATACAGTATATACTACCTGATCACTATAATCATTATACAGTATATACTGCCTGATCACTATCATCACTATACAGTATATACTGCCTAATCACTATAATCACTATACAGTATATACTGCCTGATCACTATAATCACTATACAGTATATACTGCCTGATCACTATAATCACTATACAGTATATACTACCTGATCACTATAATCACTATACAGTATATACAGCCTGATCACTATAATTACTATACAGTATATACTGTCTGATCACTATAATCACTATACAGTATATACTGCCTGATCACTATAATCACTATACAGTACATACTACCTGATCACTATAATCACTATACGGTATATACAGCCTGATCACTATAATCACTATACGGTATATACTGCCTGATCACTATAATCACTATACAGTATATACTGCCTGATCACTATAATCACTATACGGTATATACTGCCTGATCACTATAATCACTATACAGTATATACTGCCTGATCACTATAATCACTATACAGTATATACTGCCTGATCACTATAATCACTATACAGTATATACTGCCTGATCACTATAATCACTATACAGTATATACTGCCTGATCACTATAATCACTATACAGTATATACTGCCTGATCACTATAATCACTATACAGTATATACTGCCTGATCACTATAATCACTATACGGTATATACTGCCTGATCACTATAATCACTATACAGTATAAACTGCCTGATCACTATAATCACTATACGGTATATACTGTCTGATCACTATAATCACTATACAGTATATACTGCCTGATCACTATAATCACTATACGGTATATACTGCCTGATCACTATAATCACTATACAGTATATACTGCCTGATCACTATAATCACTATACAGTATATACTACCTGATCACTATAATCACTATACAGTATATACAGCCTGATCACTATAATTACTATACAGTATATACTGTCTGATCACTATAATCACTATACGGTATATACTGCCTGATCACTATAATCACTATACAGTATATACTGCCTGATCACTATAATCACTATACGGTATATACAGCCTGATCACTATAATCACTATACAGTATATACTGCCTGATCACTATAATCACTATACAGTATACACTGCCTGATCACTATAATCACTATACAGTATATACTACCTGATCACTATAATCACTATACGGTATATACAGCCTGATCACTATAATCACTATACAGTATATACTGCCTGATCACTATAATCACTATACAGTATATACTGCCTGATCACTATAATCACTATACGGTATATACAGCCTGATCACTATAATCACTATACAGTATATACTGCCTGATCACTATAATCACTATACAGTATATACTGCCTGATCACTATAATCACTATACAGTATATACAGCCTGATCACTATAATCACTATACAGTATATACTGCCTGATCACTATAATCACTATACAGTATATACTGCCTGATCACTATAATCACTATACAGTATATACTGCCTGATCACTATAATCACTATACAGTATATACTGCCTGATCACTATAATCACTATACAGTATATACTGCCTGATCACTATAATCACTATACAGTATATACTGCCTGATCACTATAATCACTATACAGTATATACTGCCTGATCACTATAATCACTATACAGTATATACTGCCTGATCACTATAATCACTATACAGTATATACTGCCTGATCACTATAATTACTATACAGTATATACTGCCTGATCACTATATTCACTATATAGTATATACAGCCTGATCACTATAATCACTATACAGTATATACAGCCTGATCACTATAATCACTATACAGTATATACAGCCTTATCACTATACAGTATATACTGCCTGATCACTATCATCACTATACAGTATATACTGCCTGATCACTATAATCACTATACAGTATATACAGCCTGATCACTATAATCACTATACAGTATATACTGCCTGATCACTATAATCACTATACAGTATATACTGCCTGATCACTATAATCACTATACAGTATATACAGCCTGATCACTATAATCACTATACAGTATATACAGCCTGATCACTATACAGTATATACTGCCTGATCACTATCATCACTATACAGTATATACTGCCTGATCACTATAATCACTATACAGTATATACTGCCTGATCACTATAATCACTATACAGTATATACTGCCTGATCACTATAATCACTATACAGTATATACTGCCTGATCACTATCATCACTATACAGTATATACTGCCTGATCACTATAATCACTATACAGTATATACTGCCTGATCACTATAATCCCTATACAGTATATACTGCCTGATCACTATAATCACTATACAGTATATACAGCCTGATCACTATAATCACTATACAGTATATACAGCCTGATCACTATACAGTATATACAGCCTGATCACTATAATTACTATACAGTATATACTGCCTGATCACTATAATCACTGTACAGTATATACTGCCTGATCACTATAATCACTACACAGTATATACTGCCTGATCACTATAATCACTATACAGTATATACAGCCTGATCACTATACAGTATATACAGCCTGATCACTATAATCACTATACAGTATATACAGCCTGATCACTATAATTACTATACAGTATATACTGCCTGATCACTATAATCACTATACAGTATATATAGCCTGATCACTATAATTACTATACGGTATATACTGCCTGATCACTATAATCACTATACAGTATATACTGTCTGATCACTATAATCACTATACAGTATATACTGCCTGATCACTATAATCACTATACAGTATATACTGCCTGATCACTATAATCACTATACAGTATATACAGCCTGATCACTATACAGTATATACAGCCTGATCACTATAATCACTATACAGTATATACAGCCTGATCACTATAATTACTATACAGTATATACTGCCTGATCACTATAATCACAATACAGTATATACAGCCTGATCACTATAATTACTATACAGTATATACTGTCTGATCACTATAATCACTATACAGTATATACTGCCTGATCACTATGATCACTATACGGTATATACTGCCTGATCACTATAATCACTATACAGTATATACTGCCTGATCACTATAATCACTATACGGTATATACTGCCTGATCACTATAATCACTATACAGTATATACTGCCTGATCACTATAATCACTATACAGTATATACTGCCTGATCACTATAATCGCTATACAGTATATACTGCCTGATCACTATAATCACTATACAGTATATACTACCTGATCACTATAATCATTATACAGTATATACTGCCTGATCACTATCATCACTATACAGTATATACTGCCTGATCACTATAATCACTAAACAGTATATACTGCCTGATCACTATAATCACTATACAGTATATACTGCCTGATCACTATAATCACTATACAGTATATACTACCTGATCACTATAATCACTATACAGTATATACAGCCTGATCACTATAATTACTATACAGTATATACTGTCTGATCACTATAATCACTATACAGTATATACTGCCTGATCACTATAATCACTATACAGTATATACTACCTGATCACTATAATCACTATACGGTATATACAGCCTGATCACTATAATCACTATACAGTATATACTGCCTGATCACTATAATCACTATACAGTATATACTGCCTGATCACTATAATCACTATACGGTATATACTGCCTGATCACTATAATCACTATACAGTATATACGGCCTGATCACTATAATCACTATACAGTATATACTGCCTGATCACTATAATCACTATACAGTATATACTGCCTGATCACTATAATCACTATACAGTATATACTACCTGATCACTATAATCACTATACAGTATATACAGCCTGATCACTATAATTACTATACAGTATATACTGTCTGATCACTATAATCACTATACAGTATATACTGCCTGATCACTATAATCACTATACAGTATATACTACCTGATCACTATAATCACTATACAGTATATACTGCCTGATCACTATAATCACTATACAGTATATACTGCCTGATCACTATAATCACTATACAGTATATACTGCCTGATCACTATAATCACTATACAGTATATACGGCCTGATCACTATAATCACTATACGGTATATACTGCCTGATCACTATAATCACTATACAGTATATACGGCCTGATCACTATAATCACTATACAGTATATACTGCCTGATCACTATAATCACTATACAGTATATACTGCCTGATCACTATAATCACTATACAGTATATACTGCCTGATCACTATAATCACTATACAGTATATACTGCCTGATCACTATAATCACTATACAGTATATACTGCCTGATCACTATAATCACTATACGGTATATACTGCCTGATCACTATAATCACTATACAGTATATACTGCCTGATCACTATAATCACTATACGGTATATACTGCCTGATCACTATAATCACTATACAGTATATACTGCCTGATCACTATAATCACTATACGGTATATACTGCCTGATCACTATAATCACTATACAGTATATACTGCCTGATCACTATAATCACTATACAGTATATACTGCCTGATCACTATAATCACTATACAGTATATACAGCCTGATCACTATAATTACTATACGGTATATACTGTCTGATCACTATAATCACTATACAGTATATACTGCCTGATCACTATAATCACTATACGGTATATACTGCCTGATCACTATAATCATTATACAGTATATACGGCCTGATCACTATAATCACTATACAGTATATACTGCCTGATCACTATAATCACTATACAGTATATACTGCCTGATCACTATAATCACTATACAGTATATACTGCCTGATCACTATAATCACTATACGGTATATACTGCCTGATCACTATAATCACTATACAGTATATACTGCCTGATCACTATAATCACTATACGGTATATACTGCCTGATCACTATAATCACTATACAGTATATACTGCCTGATCACTATAATCACTATACGGTATATACTGCCTGATCACTATAATCACTATACAGTATATACTGCCTGATCACTATAATCACTATACGGTATATACTGCCTGATCACTATAATCACTATACAGTATATACTGCCTGATCACTATAATCACTATACAGTATATACTGCCTGATCACTATAATCACTATACAGTATATACAGCCTGATCACTATAATTACTATACAGTATATACTGTCTGATCACTATAATCACTATACAGTATATACTGCCTGATCACTATAATCACTATACAGTATATACTACCTGATCACTATAATCACTATACGGTATATACAGCCTGATCACTATAATCACTATACAGTATATACTGCCTGATCACTATAATCACTATACAGTATATACTGCCTGATCACTATAATCACTATACAGTATATACTGCCTGATCACTATAATCACTATACAGTATATACTGCCTGATCACTATAATCACTATACGGTATATACTGCCTGATCACTATAATCACTATACAGTATATACTGCCTGATCACTATAATCACTATACAGTATATACTGCCTGATCACTATAATCACTATACAGTATATACTGCCTGATCACTATAATCACTATACAGTATATACTGCCTCATCACTATAATCACTATACGGTATATACTGCCTGATCACTATAATCACTATACAGTATATACTGCCTGATCACTATAATCACTATACAGTATATACTGCCTGATCACTATAATCACTATACGGTATATACTGCCTGATCACTATAATCACTATACAGTATATACTGCCTGATCACTATAATCACTATACAGTATATACTGCCTGATCACTATAATCACTATACAGTATATACTGCCTGATCACTATAATCACTATACAGTATATACTGCCTGATCACTATAATCACTATACAGTACAGTGGGGATCAAAAGTTTGGGCACCCCAGGTAAAAATGTGTATTAATGTGCATAAAGAAGCCAAGGAAAGATGGAAAAATCTCCAAAATGCATCAAATTACAGATTAGACATTCTTATAATATGTCACCAAAAGTTACATTTTATTTCCATCATTTACACTTTCAAAATAACAGAAAACAAAAAAATGGCGTCTGCAAAAGTTTGGGCACCCTGCAGAGTTAATATCTTGTACTGCCCCCTTTGGCAAGTATCACAGCTTGTAAACGCTTTTTGTAGCAGCCAAGAGTCTTTCAGTTCTTGTTTGAGGCATCTTAGCCCAGAAATCTCAAAGAAGTGGAAGACTTTTGTAAGGAAGAATGGGCAGTCTGTCATGCACTGCTCTTTTTAGGTCTAGCCATAGATTTTCAATTATGTTGAGGTCAGGAGATTGTGAAGGCCATGGCAAAACCTTCAGTTTACGCCTCTTGATGTAATCCCCCGTGGATTTCGAGGTGTGTTTAGGGTCATTAACCATTTGTAGAAGCCATTCTCTCTTTAACTTCAGCTTTTTCATAGATGGCATCAAGTTAGCATCCAAAATTTGCTGAAATTTTATTGAATCCATTTTTCCTTCTAATCGTGAGATGTTCCTTGTGCCATTGGCTGCAATACAACCCCAAAGCATGATTGATCCACCCCCATGCTTAACAGTTGGACAGAGGTTCTTTTCATTAAATTCTGTTCCCCTTGTTCTCCAAACGTACCTTTCCTCATTCCGGCCAAAAAGTTGAATTTTAACCTCATCGGTCCACAGAACTTGTTTCCGAAATGCATCAGGCTTGTCTATATGTTCATTTGCAAAGTTCAAACGGTGATTTTTGTGCTGAGGACGTAGAAGAGATTTTCTTCTGATGACTCTTCCATGAAGACCATATTTGTACAAGTATCTCTTTATAGTGGAATAGTGTACCACAACTCCAGTGTCTGCCAGATGTTTCTGGAGGGATTGTGCAGTCAAATGTGGGTTTTGAATTGTTTTTCTCACAATCCTGCGAGCTGTTCTGTCTGATAATTTTTCTTGGTCTTCCAGATCTTGCTTTAACTTCCACTGTTCCTGATGACTGCCATTTCTTAATTGCATTCCGAACTGAGGATATTGACATCTGAAAACGTTTTTCTATCTTCTTATAGCCTTCTCCAGCTTTCAACTATTTTCAGTTTCAGATTTCTAGACAACTGCTTAGAAGAACCCGTGGTGCTGATTGTTGGGGCAAGGTCAGATGAGTCTGGGCATTTAAAACCTTTGAGATTGACATCACCTGATCTCCCCAGATGATGATTGAGAACAATCCATGACACTGGCAGGTCTCAGCTATGTAAAGGGGGCAGTGCATGCTATAAATTCTGCAGGGTGCCCAAACTTTTGCAGACGCCATTTTTTCGTTTTTTTGTTATTTTGAAAGTGTAAATGATGGAAATAAAATGTAACTTTTGTTGACATATTATAAGAATGTCTAATCTGTAATTTAATACCTTTTGGAGATTTTTCCATCTTTCCTTGGCTTCTTTATGCACATTAATACACATTTCTACCTGGGGTGCCCAAACTTTTCATCCCCACTGTATATAGTCCAACATGCTGGGAGTTGTAGTTGTGCAACAGCTGGAGGAACCCCTGGTTGAGAAACACTGACCTATACTATATACTACTATATACTCCAGGGGTGTGGACATTTTATTAAAAAAACTACTTGTCCACGGGACTAAAATGGAGTAAAATCTATTTGTCCCTCATGACGATCCACTTGTCCCGGCCAATTTTCGCTTTTACGCTCAGATTTTTTCCTCCTCGCCCTATAATAGCCATAACTACCTACTATAATGACACCTTTTAATTTTTCAATAACATATTCTCTGAACCAAAAAAATATATATACCGTATTTTTCGCCCTATAGGACGCACCGGCGTATAAGATGCACCCAAGTTATAGGTGCAAAATCTAAAAAAATAAAGATTTTGAACCCAATAGTGGTTTTCAACCTGCGGACCTCCAGATGTTGCAAAACTACAACTCCCAGCATGCCCGGACAGCCGTTGGCTGTCCGGGCATGCTGGGAGTTGTAGTTTTGCAACATCTGGAGGTTCGCAGGTTGAAGACCACTGAATAGGAGGTAATACTCGCGTGTCCCCGCCGCTCCGGACCCGTCACCGCTGCCCTGGATGTCGCTCCATCGCTGTCGCCGTGTCCCCCTCACTCCAGAACGTCTCTGCTGCCGGCCGGGTATCCTCGCTCTCCGTCGCCACCATCACGTCGTTACGCACGCCAACGCGCGTACGCGACGACGTGATGACGAGGAAGGAGAGCGCCGGCCATACAGGGGATCCCTGAACGGAGAAGACACCGAGGAGGCAGGTAAGGTCCCTCCCGGTGTCCTGTAAGCACTTACCCCGGCTATTTAGTCGGGCTGTTCGGGACGCCGCGGTGAAATCGCTGAACAGCCGGGTTAGTGTCACTTTCCCTTCAGATGCGGCGGTCAGCTTTGATCGCAGCGTCTGAATGGTTAATACAGGGCATCACCGCGATCGGTGATGTCCTGTATTAGCCGCGGGTCCCGGCCGTTGATGGCCGCAGGGACTACCGCGATAGGGGGTGTATTCGCCGTATAAGACGCACCGACTTTTTCCCCCCAGTTCTGGAGAAGAAAAAGTGCGTCTTATACGGCGAAAAATACGGTATATATATATTTAGGGAAGTGAAATTGAAATAGTAAAAGATAATTCTGCAGATTTGGTGGTTTTTCTTTTCTGCGCCATTTTCCTTGTGGTTGAGATAACATGTTCGTTTGATACTTACAGCGGTACCAGATTTGTATCGTTTACGTCATGTTTTACTAATTCTGGACTTTTTCTAATTTTTTTAATTGCTATTTTTTAACCCCTGTAGCTTTATTTTTTTCCGCATACCAGGCTGTATGAGGGCTAATTTTTTGCGCCATAATCTGTTTTTTGTATCGGTACCATTTTGGTATTGATCTGACTTTTTAATCACTTTTTAACTTATTTCACTGGGATATTATAAAAATTGCAAATCTTTGGTTTGGTATTTTTTTTACATTTATCGTACGGGATACATAATGTTATATTTTAATAGGCTGTACAATTACGCACCAAGCGATAACAAATATGTTTATTTTTATTATGTTTACATGTTTTTATATAGGAAAAGGGGGTGATTTGAACTTTTAACATGGAAGGGGTTAATGCAGCGGTCTTCAAACTGTGGCCCTCCAGATGTTGCAAAACTACATCTTCCAAGCCTGCCTGGACAGCCAACGGCTGTCCGGGCATGCTGGGAGTTGTAGTTTTGCAACATCTGGAGGTCCGCAGATTGAAGACCACTGGGTTAATGTGTGTCTTTCAAACTTTTATTAAAACTTTAAATTTTTTTTAACACTTTATTAGACTTATATGAGGAATCATTAGATTCTATTGAACTCCATTGATCTGTGTGCTCTGTGATCCATTGATAGAGCTTGGTCCAGCCAGGATCTATCAATGACAGAGCCAGGACAGGAAGAAGCAGAGGTAAGTCCTCCAGCTTCCTCTATAATGGATCTCCCCCTGTGATCGCACTGCGGGGGGGGCGATCCACCCCACTAGCCCACCAGGGAGCATACACATGTCCCTTTAGATGCCGCTGTCAGCTTTGACAGCGGCGATCTAAAGGGTTAATAGCCACCCGCGGCGATTGCCGCATGCTGGCTATTAGCGGTGGCCCCCGGCTACTGAGAACAGCCGGGGGCTGCAGAGTATGGAGCGGACAGGAATCCCGAGCCCGCTCCATACATACTGCAGAGCGCCGCATGCATCTCCCCGTGCAGACGTGCGTCCGCTCCTCAGCTCTCCGAAGCTACAGCTGGGGGAGTGAAGGCAGAGGACGCAGGTCTGCACGGGGAGCAAGAAGCCACGCCCCCTCACCTCCCCCCGCACGCCTGCAGAGCAAGAAGCCACGCCCCCTCATCTCCCCCCGCACGCCTACAGAGCAAGAAGCCGCGCCCCCTCATCTCCCCCCGCACGTCTGCAGAGCAAGAAGCCGCGCCCCCTCATCTCCCCCCGCACGTCTGCAGAGCAAGAAGCCACGCCCCCTCATCTCCCCCCGCACATCTGCAGAGCAAGAAGCCGCGCCCCCTCATCTCCCCCCGCACGTCTGCAGAGCAAGAAGCCACGCCCCCTCATCTCCCCCCGCACGTCTGCAGAGCAAGAAGCCACGCCCCCTCATCTCCCCCCGCACGTCTGCAGAGCAAGAAGCCGCGCCCCCTCATCTCCCCCCGCACGTCTGCAGAGCAAGAAGCCACGCCCCCTCATCTCCCCCCGCACGTCTGCAGAGCAAGAAGCCACGCCCCCTCATCTCCCCCCGCACGTCTGCAGAGCAGGGGAGAGAAGACACATACACAGCTTCTCATCTCCCCTGCTCTGCTTCCGAGGACACAGGCGGCAGAGTATGGAGCGGGCAGGAGTCGGGTGCCCGCTCCATACAGACTGCAGAGGTCCCGGCGACTTGTCAGGTCCGGCCCTGCTTGACCGAAGCCGGGCTAAGGGCCGGACAAATTCACCTGCCCGGTGCCCAAAACTGCTTGTCCCGGGCGTCGGGCGATAGGAATTCCACATCCCTGTACTCCAACATGCTGGGAGTTGTAGTTCTGCAACAGCTGGAGGCACTCCTGGTTGGGAAACACTGACCTATACTATATACTACTATATAGTCCAACATGTTGGGAGTTTTAGTTTTGCAACAGCTGGAGGCACCCCTGGTTGGGAAACACTGACCTATACTGTATACTACTATATAGTCCAACATGATGGGAGTTGTAGTTAGTCACAGGCTGTATCAGGGCATGTTGGGAGTTGTAGTTAGTAATGTCACGTGTGATGTCACGCATATATTATTATTTATGCAAATGAGCATGGCCATTATTTTTTGCCAGGAAAGGTGACGACCCTATATGGGGGCACACCCTCTAGAACCTTCCCTCAGCCTCCACAAATAAACATCCACCTAATCCTTGTTTTTCAGTTTAATGGGAAGAAGAAAATAGAAGGTTCTTCCAGTGCCGGATCGGGGAGGCAGCTGTTTGGCTTGGCCGGCCACTTGGGTAGACCACGGGCGGGGCGTGTTGGTAACTTTGAGGTGGTCGGGGAGGGTCCTGCCAGCAGACGCCATGTGCTCGCTCGTTCACTACGCCTCATTTAGGAAAATCCATCTTCTCAGCAAACGCTGGAGCTCCGTCCCTTGGCTACACAAGGCCCTATTGTCCGCAAAGAAGGAAACTTCTCTCCAAGTCACAAGATCAGGTGGAAACGAACAGTCTGCAAAAAATCTCAGGCCAACGCAAGAGTCTGTGACACGAAGAAATACTGCAGGTGCACGAACGAAAATATACACCGAAAAAACAGAACATCCCTGTACGAGGAGAAAATACACCCGTCAGCCATGTCCGGGGTCAGCCATGGGGTAAATGTGGCCTCTGTAAATCGCAGTGAAGGAAAAAAGTATTTGACCCCCGGAGGATTCTGGGCATTTGTCCACTGGCATAGAAATGGTCAATCTATCATTTTAAAGGGGTACTCCGGTGGTACAAAAATAAATAAATAAATGAAGAACTGGTGCCAGAAAGTTAAACATATTTGTAAATTACTTCTATTAAAAAATCTTAATCCTTCCAATACTTACCAGTTGCTGTATGCTCTACAGGAAGTTCTTTTCTTTTTTAATTTCCTTTCTGTCTGACCACAGTGCTCTCTGCTGACACCTCTGTCCATGTCAGGAACTGTCCAGAGCCGGATATAATTGCTATGGGGGTTTGTTTCTTCTCTGGACAGTTCCTAAAATGGACAGAGGTGTCAGTAGAGAGCACTGTGGTCAGACAGAAAGGAAATTCAAAAAGAAAAGGACTTCCTGTGGAGCATACATCAGCTGATCAGTACTGGAAGGATACCATTTTTTTTAATAGAAGTAATTTACTAATATGGCACTAGTTAATTTAAAAAAAATTATAATAATTCCAGCGGAGTACCCCTTTAAAGGCTGTCACGACTTGCACTGAGGGAGCGGGACGTGACGTCATGAGGGGGGGGGGGGGGGGGCTATGACATCACAAGCTCCTGGCGCAGGCTCCAGCGTTCGGAACAGTTTGTTCCAAACGCTAAGTGGAGTACCCCTTTAAGGTGTTAAAGGGACCAGTGCTCCTAATCTAAGCTTGTTACCTGTATAAAAGACACCTGTCCTCAGAAACAATCAGATTCCAAACTCTCCATCATGGCCGAGACCAAAGAGCTGTCCAAGGATGTCAGGGACAAGATTGGGACCTACACAATAGGGATCGACCGATTATCGGTATGACCGATATTATCGGCCGATAATTACGATTTTGGGCATTATCGGTATTGGCAATTACCTTGCCGATAAGCCGATAATGCCCAACCCCCCGACCCACCGCACCACGTCGCACCCCCCACCGTAGTGCTGGGCAGTATACCGGTATGGATTTTTGCCCATACCGCTATACCGGTCGGGCCCCTCCCCCACCCTCCGAGTCAATGAAAAAAATTACACTTACCCGTAATGGGGGTGGTCCGGGCCATCCATCCTTCTTGTAGTGTCCGGCGGCATTCCGGGTGGAGGGTGAACCGGTCCGGGCTGCCCTTCTCCGAGGGTCATCTTCTCCACTCCACACAGGCTCCGGCCTAGTACTCTGCATAGACGCCGCTACGCCGTGACGTCAGGTGCGTCGATGCGCAGCGGCGTCTATGCAGCATTACTAGGCCGGAGCCTACCTGGAGTGGAGAAGAGGACCCCGGGAGAAGAAGGACAGCTCCACCTCCACCCGGAATGCCACCGGACACTACAGGAAGGATGGATGGCCCGGACCAATGATCTGCAGCGGTGTCGCGGGGGGATAAATAGTCGATAACTTATACCGCAATATCGGTATAAATTATCGGCTATCGGCCCTAACCTCCACCCATTATCGGTATCGGCCCTAAAAAAACATTATCGGTCGATCCCTACTACACAAGACTGGGATGAGCTCTAAGACCATCGCCAAGGAGCTCGGTGAGAAGTTGGTGAAAATATTAGTAAACAGAAGAAACACAAAACATCTCTATCTCCCTCGGTCAGAGGCTCCATGTGATGGCTTCTGTGGACAGGTGTCTTTTATACAGGTAACAAGCGGAAATGAGGAGTGTTCCCTTTAAGAGAGTGCTCCTAATCTCAGCTCTTTACCTGAATAAGAATCATCTGGGAGCCAGAAATCTTACTGGTTGATAGTGGATGAAATACTTATTTTAAATCAATTCATACCTTGTGTGAAATGTGTTTTTCTGGATTTTTTTGTGCTCATTCTGTCTCTCACTGTTAAAATAAAGCGACCATTAAAATTATAGACGGATCATTTCTTTGTCAGTGGGCAAATGTACAGAATCAGCAGGGAGTCAAAAAAAAATATATAAATATATATATATATAATTAAAGAAAAAATAAAGATAAATATAAAAAATATAAAAAAATAACAAAATTGATTATAAAACGCTCCTCATAGAGTGGACCATAGATAAGTGGTGGCCCCCACTCTGTCAGCCCTTATGTACTAAAAAAAACTCCCAGTGCCAGAAAGTTAAACATATTTGTAAATTACTTCTTTTCAAAAATTGTAATCCTTTCAGTACTTATTAGCTGCTGTATACTCCAGAGAAAGTTGTGTAGATCTTTCTAGTCTGCCCACAGTTCTCTCTGCTGACACCTCTGTCCATGTCAGGAACTGTCCAGAGCAGGAGAGGTTTGCTATGGGGATTTTCTCCTGCTCTGGACAGTTCCTGACATGGACAGAGGTGTCAGCAGAGAGCACTGTGGTCAGGCTGGAAAGAACGAAACAACTTCCTGTGGAGCTTACAGCAGCTGATAAGTACCGGAAGAATTAAGATTTTTTAATAGACGTAATTTACAAATCTGTATAACTTTCGGGTACCAATTGATTTGAAAACATGTGTTTTCCACCAGAGTACCCCTTTAAATATTGCAAAAGTACCAAAGAAATGATGTAACAAAAGAGATAAATTGGATCAAACACTCTATACCCGACACGAGCGGGGGGAAGGGTTATCTATAAAATCACTATTTGTCTACACTAGACCGAAAATAATGATAAAAAATCCCTCTTACACCACCCAAATTAAAGGTATCGCTGCCGCCACCTGTCAATTTCAAGCCGACAGGAAACTATCAATCCAACCTGGATATGCTACAATTCCCAAATATAATCTGCTATCCCCAGTAGTATATAAAAACAGGAAAAAGATTAATCCAGATCTATAATGTAGCCGAACAGGTAAGTACATTTAAGACTATAACTTCAATCTCTTCAAGGACATTGGCCTCATTTACTAAGAGGGATGTGTAGGTTTCTTTGTGGGTTTTAATTCCCGACAATTTATTTCCCACGGTATTTACTAAGGTTTCCCTCCATTTTGCACTTTTCCCTACATTTTTGCTTTTTTTTTATGCCTTCTCTGATGTGTCAGGTTTTCCTCGGCTCAAATCCACCACATTTTATGTGGAAACCTTAGTAAATATGTTGGGTTTTTGTGAAAATGTCGGGAACACGCCCCTTTTCGGAGACCACGCCCCTTTCCCCGGCAGCCACAACCCTTTTTTGGGTTTTCCCAGCAAAATGGAGAGTTAGTCGTTTTTTTTTTGTTTTGTTTTTTTTTCAATTCTGGCGCAAATTCTGGCGCAGACAGAATTTCTGGCGCAATAAGACAGAATCTGGCGCACAAAACACGTCGGGTTAGCAATAGTAAATGAGGGCCAATGTGCGTCCGTTTTACCAGTGATAAGGCGGGACTTAATAAATGAATGATTTATTATGAAAGAAAAATATTCACAGTACATGTAAAAATAGATGTTAACAAGACAAAGTTTCATCACACAGAAAATAAAATAAATGGGAAAAACATAGAATCCTTACTTACAGAAAGTTACAGAGTTCTATTCCATGGGGTCTGGTAGGAAATGGCATCTGGCATCCAAAATTAGATCTTGTCCCCCATGCAAGCGCACCCTAGTCCCCCCAGGTCTGTAGTTTTATACCCTGCTATAAAAAATGTCCGCTAGAAAAATGTCCGGAGACAGTGGGAGCCGGAAGAACATGTCGGCACTAGGACCGCTCGGAAATGTGTCGTCTTCATAGACGGCAATGCATTACCGAGCAGATTTTGCAGAAAAAATTGACATGTTAATTCTTTCTGCGGAGGCCAAAATCCGAATTTCCGTGGCAGATGTTTCGAAAATTTCGCTGTGTGCATGGTCCAGCAAAATGAAAAAAAAAAAAAATGATAGAAAGTTTTTTTAATTTATTTTATTTTTTTTTAGAAAAAGAAAAAACTATTTGAAAAAAAACTATAGAAAAAAAAAGGAAAAAATAATTATTTTTTTATTTCTCATTTGCTTCCCAGAAAAAAAAATTAAATAAAGTAAATTATAATAATAATAATTATTATTATTATTATTATTATTATTATTATTATTATTATTATTATTAACAAGCACGAGTTAATTCTTATTGTTCAAACCATTGGGCCATCTTGTATCCAGATCCAATATACAAAAAGTCTCCCTGTACAAAAATGTGATGTTTGACGCCCAGTGGTACAGCCCATATATTTTAACTCTACACCAGTGTTTTCCAACCAGGGGGCCTCCAGTTGTTACAAAACTACAACTCCCAGCATGCCCGGACAGCCATTGGCTGTCCGGGCATGCTGGGAGTTGTAGTTTTGCAACAGCTGGAGGCCCCCTGGTTGGGAAACACTGTTCTGATTCAACAATGTAAAACCAAGTGTCAATTTCCAGTCTCACCACCAGGTGTCAGCACTGGCTGCTCTTTCTATGACCCTCCTAACAGCTGTCCGGGCATGCTGGGAGTTGTATTTTTGCAACAGCTGGAGGACTCCTTTTTGGGAAACACTACCCTACACTCTACAATGTACCCTTTACAACAACTCCACCTCTCGTCTTATCAGAATTTTTTTTTTTTAGCCCCTATGCTTTATACTGCATCTCAGCTCTATATCAACACACAAATAATCAAATTAAAAAAATTAAAATTAAAATTAAACCCAGCCCCCCTCCCCCTTGACTTTTTTCGTATTTTGGTCTACATTACAGCCTTAAAGGGGTTATCCAGGAAAACAAGTTTTTTTATATATCAACTGGCTCCAGAAAGTTAAACAGATTTGTAAATTACTTCTACTAAAAAATCTTAATCCTTTCAGTACTTATGAGCTGCTGAAGTTGAGTTGTTCTTTTCTGTCTAAGTGCTCTCTGAGGACATCTGTCTCCCAGTTTAGAAGCAAATCCCCATAGCAAACATCTTCTACTCTTTGCAGTTCCCGAGACAAGCAGAGATGTCAGTAGAGAGCACTGTTGCCAGACAGAAAACAACAACTAAACTTCAGCAGCTGATAATCATTGAAAGGATTAAGATTTTTTTAATAGAAGTAATTTACAAATCTGTTTAACTTTCTGGAGCCAGTTGATATATAAAAAAAAAAAAAAAAGTTTTTTCCTGGAATACCCCTTCAAGTTCAATGTTTTTTAAATCTGAATTTTATGTGATGGATCAGAACACAATAGTCTATAGGTGAAGTGATATGAGAAAAATATATAAATAAAACTATTGTTTAGAAATAAAAAACTGATAATTGGCATGTGCGTATGTATTCACCCCCTTTGTTATAAAAGCCCATAAAAAGCTCTGGTGCAACCAATTACCTCCAGAAGTCGCATAATTAGTGAAATGACGTCCACCTGTGTGCAATCTAAGTGTCACATGATCTGTCATGACATATACACACCTCAGAGGCTGCAGCACCTAAGAAAGAGGCATCAGTCACCAAACACTGCCATGAAGACCAAGGAGCTCTCCAAACAAGTTGTTGAGAAGAACAAGTACAGGATTAAGTTATAAAAAATATCCAAATCTTTGATGATCCCCAGGAGCACCCAAGGCTCAAGTCCTGCAGGAACGTGAGGGAACTGAGTTCCTGCACTTTTTCCAAAGCAGGAACACCGTTTCCATTAGCATGAGTTCTGCAGGACCAGCTCTTGAGTGGAAATCTTGGGTGAGTTCCTGCACTTTTGTTTTTCCCCAGGACTTGACCCCCTGGGAGCACCATCAAATCTATCATAACCAAATGGAAAGAACATGGCGCAACAGCAAACCTGCCAAGAGACGGCCGCCCACCAAAACTCACGGAGCGGGCAAGGAGGGCATTGATCAGAGATCAGAGAGGCAGCACAGAGACCTAAGGTAACCCTGGAGGAGCTGCAGAGATCACAGCAGAGACAGGAGGATCTGTACATAGGACGTCAATATGGCCGCATTGACACCACGTTTTTGCAATACCGTTCCCGAATCCGTTTTTTGCCGAAAAATTGAATCCTCAAAACCTGACTAAACTGTATCAAAACATGTGTACAAATATTACTAGGTGAGAAAATAGCAGGCGGCACTCCAGGCAGTTGTGCAAATAAAACCGCTTCTTTATTGCTTAGTAGCAGGTCACAGCAGAGAGAAACACACCAACAGTTTCACGTTAACCAGAACGCTAAAGTGTTCTGGTTAACGTGAAACTGTTGGTGTGTTTCTCTCTGCTGTGACCTGCTACTAAGCAATAAAGAAGCGGTGCTACTAAGCAATAAAGAAGCGGTGCTACTAAGCAATAAAGAAGCGGTGCTACTAAGCAATAAAGAAGCGGTGCTACTAAGCAATAAAGAAGCGGTGCTACTAAGCAATAAAGATGCGGTACTACTAAGCAATAAAGAAGCGGTGCTACTAAGCAATAAAGAAGCGGTGCTACTAAGCAATAAAGAAGCGGTGCTACTAAGCAATAAAGAAGCGGTGCTACTAAGCAATAAAGAAGCGGTGCTACTAAGCAATAAAGAAGCGGTGCTACTAAGCAATAAAGATGGGGTGCTACTAAGCAATAAAGAAGCGGTGCTACTAAGCAATAAAGAAGCGGTGCTACTAAGCAATAAAGAAGCGGTTCTACTAAGCAATAAAGAAGTGGTGCTACTAAGCAATAAAGAAGCGGTGCTACTAAGCAATAAAGAAGCGGTGCTACTAAGCAATAAAGAAGCGGTGCTACTAAGCAATAAAGAAGCGGTGCTACTAAGCAATAAAGTAGCGGTGCTACTAAGCAATAAAGAAGCGGTGCTACTAAGCAATAAAGAAGTGGTGTGTCTAAGCAATAAAGAAGCGGTGCTACTAAGCAATAAAGATGCGGTACTACTAAGCAATAAAGAAGCGGTGCTACTAAGCAATAAAGAAGCGGTGCTACTAAGCAATAAAGAAGCGGTGCTACTAAGCAATAAAGAAGCGGTGCTACTAAGCAATAAAGAAGCGGTGCTACTAAGCAATAAAGAAGCGGTGCTACTAAGCAATAAAGATGCTGTGCTACTAAGCAATAAAGAAGCGGTGCTACTAAGCAATAAAGAAGCGGTGCT
Organism: Hyla sarda; assembly: GCF_029499605.1. Lineage (NCBI taxonomy): Eukaryota > Metazoa > Chordata > Amphibia > Anura > Hylidae > Hyla > Hyla sarda. The sequence continues at coordinate 181,722 of NW_026610402.1, forward strand.
ACTAAGCAATAAAGAAGCGGTGCTACTAAGCAATAAAGAAGCGGTGCTACTAAGCAATAAAGAAGCGGTGCTACTAAGCAATAAAGAAGCGGTGCTACTAAGCAATAAAGAAGCGGTGCTACTAAGCAATAAAGAAGCGGTGCTACTAAGCAATAAAGAAGCGGTGCTACTAAGCAATAAAGTAGCGGTGCTACTAAGCAATAAAGAAGCGGTGCTACTAAGCAATAAAGAAGCGGTGCTACTAAGCAATAAAGAAGCGGTGATACTAAGCAATAAAGAAGCGGTGCTACTAAGCAATAAAGAAGCGGTGTGTCTAAGCAATAAAGAAGCGGTGCTACTAAGCAATAAAGAAGCGGTGCTACTAAGCAATAAAGAAGCGGTGCTACTAAGCAATAAAGAAGCGGTGCTACTAAGCAATAAAGAAGCGGTGCTACTAAGCAATAAAGAAGCGGTGCTACTAAGCAATAAAGTAGCGGTGCTACTAAGCAATAAAGAAGCGGTGCTACTAAGCAATAAAGAAGCGGTGTGTCTAAGCAATAAAGAAGCGGTGCTACTAAGCAATAAAGAAGCGGTGTGTCTAAGCAATAAAGAAGCGGTGCTACTAAGCAATAAAGAAGCGGTGCTACTAAGCAATAAAGATGCGGTGCTACTAAGCAATAAAGAAGCGGTGCTACTAAGCAATAAAGAAGCGGTGCTACTAAGCAATAAAGAAGCGGTGCTACTAAGCAATAAATATGCGGTACTACTAAGCAATAAAGAAGCGGTGCTACTAAGCAATAAAGAAGCGGTGCTACTAAGCAATAAAGAAGCGGTGCTACTAAGCAATAAAGAAGCGGTGCTACTAAGCAATAAAGAAGCGGTGCTACTAAGCAATAAAGAAGCGGTGCTACTAAGCAATAAAGATGCGGTACTACTAAGCAATAAAGAAGCGGTGCTACTAAGCAATAAAGAAGCGGTGCTACTAAGCAATAAAGAAGCGGTGCTACTAAGCAATAAAGAAGCGGTGCTACTAAGCAATAAAGAAGCGGTGCTACTAAGCAATAAAGAAGCGGTGCTACTAAGCAATAAAGATGGGGTGCTACTAAGCAATAAAGAAGCGGTGCTACTAAGCAATAAAGAAGCGGTGCTACTAAGCAATAAAGAAGCGGTTCTACTAAGCAATAAAGAAGTGGTGCTACTAAGCAATAAAGAAGCGGTGCTACTAAGCAATAAAGAAGCGGTGCTACTAAGCAATAAAGAAGCGGTGCTACTAAGCAATAAAGAAGCGGTGCTACTAAGCAATAAAGTAGCGGTGCTACTAAGCAATAAAGAAGCGGTGCTACTAAGCAATAAAGAAGTGGTGTGTCTAAGCAATAAAGAAGCGGTGCTACTAAGCAATAAAGATGCGGTACTACTAAGCAATAAAGAAGCGGTGCTACTAAGCAATAAAGAAGCGGTGCTACTAAGCAATAAAGAAGCGGTGCTACTAAGCAATAAAGAAGCGGTGCTACTAAGCAATAAAGAAGCGGTGCTACTAAGCAATAAAGAAGCGGTGCTACTAAGCAATAAAGATGCTGTGCTACTAAGCAATAAAGAAGCGGTGCTACTAAGCAATAAAGAAGCGGTGCTACTAAGCAATAAAGAAGCGGTGCTACTAAGCAATAAAGAAGCGGTGCTACTAAGCAATAAAGAAGCGGTGCTACTAAGCAATAAAGAAGCGGTGCTACTAAGCAATAAAGAAGCGGTGCTACTAAGCAATAAAGAAGCGGTGCTACTAAGCAATAAAGAAGCGGTGCTACTAAGCAATAAAGTAGCGGTGCTACTAAGCAATAAAGAAGCGGTGCTACTAAGCAATAAAGAAGCGGTGCTACTAAGCAATAAAGAAGCGGTGCTACTAAGCAATAAAGAAGCGGTGCTTCTAAGCAATAAAGAAGCGGTGCTACTAAGCAATAAAGAAGCGGTGCTACTAAGCAATAAAGAAGCGGGGCTACTAAGCAATAAAGAAGCGGTGCTACTAAGCAATAAAGAAGCGGTGCTACTAAGCAATAAAGAAGCGGTGCTTCTAAGCAATAAAGAAGCGGTGCTACTAAGCAATAAAGAAGCGGTGCTACTAAGCAATAAAGAAGCGGTGCTACTAAGCAATAAAGAAGCGGTGATACTAAGCAATAAAGAAGCAGTGCTACTAAGCAATAAAGAAGCGGTGTGTCTAAGCAATAAAGAAGCGGTGCTACTAAGCAATAAAGAAGCGGTGCTACTAAGCAATAAAGAAGCGGTGCTACTAAGCAATAAAGAAGCGGTGCTACTAAGCAATAAAGAAGCGGTGCTACTAAGCAATAAAGAAGCGGTGCTACTAAGCAATAAAGTAGCGGTGCTACTAAGCAATAAAGAAGCGGTGCTACTAAGCAATAAAGAAGCGGTGTGTCTAAGCAATAAAGAAGCGGTGCTACTAAGCAATAAAGAAGCGGTGTGTCTAAGCAATAAAGAAGCGGTGCTACTAAGCAATAAAGAAGCGGTGCTACTAAGCAATAAAGATGCGGTGCTACTAAGCAATAAAGAAGCGGTGCTACTAAGCAATAAAGAAGCGGTGCTACTAAGCAATAAAGAAGCGGTGCTACTAAGCAATAAATATGCGGTACTACTAAGCAATAAAGAAGCGGTGCTACTAAGCAATAAAGAAGCGGTGCTACTAAGCAATAAAGAAGCGGTGCTACTAAGCAATAAAGAAGCGGTGCTACTAAGCAATAAAGAAGCGGTGCTACTAAGCAATAAAGAAGCGGTGCTACTAAGCAATAAAGAAGCGGTGCTACTAAGCAATAAAGAAGCGGTGCTACTAAGCAATAAAGAAGCGGTGCTACTAAGCAATAAAGATGCGGTGCTACTAAGCAATAAAGAAGCGGCGCTACTAAGCAATAAAGAAGTGGCGCTACTAAGCAATAAAGAAGCGGCGCTACTAAGCAATAAAGAAGCGGCGCTACTAAGCAATAAAGAAGCGGCGCTACTAAGCAATAAAGAAGCGGCGCTACTAAGCAATAAAGAAGCGGCGCTACTAAGCAATAAAGAAGCGGCGCTACTAAGCAATAAAGAAGCGGCGCTACTAAGCAATAAAGAAGCGGCGCTACTAAGCAATAAAGAAGCGGTGCTACTAAGCAATAAAGAAGCGTTGCTACTAAGCAATAAAGAAGCGGTGCTACTAAGCAATAAAGAAGCGGTGCTACTAAGCAATAAAGAAGCGGTGCTACTAAGCAATAAAGAAGCGGTGCTACTAAGCAATAAAGATGCGGTGCTAATAAGCAATAAAGAAGCGGTGCTACTAAGCAATAAAGAAGCGGTGCTACTAAGCAATAAAGATGCGGTGCTACTAAGCAATAAAGAAGCGGTGCTACTAAGCAATAAAGAAGCGGTGCTACTAAGCAATAAAGAAGCGGTGCTACTAAGCAATAAAGAAGCGGTGCTACTAAGCAATAAAGAAGCGGTGCTAATAAGCAATAAAGAAGCGGTGCTACTAAGCAATAAAGAAGCGGTGCTACTAAGCAATAAAGATGCGGTGCTACTAAGCAATAAAGAAGCGGTGCTACTAAGCAATAAAGAAGCGGTGCTACTAAGCAATAAAGAAGCGGTGCTACTAAGCAATAAAGAAGCGGTGCTACTAAGCAATAAAGAAGCGGTGCTACTAAGCAATAAAGAAGCGGTGCTACTAAGCAATAAAGAAGCGGTGCTACTAAGCAATAAAGAAGCGGTGCTACTAAGCAATAAAGAAGCTGTTTTATTTGCACAACTGCCTGGAGTGTCGCCTGCTATTTTCTCACCTGTTGAATTAATTGTTGGACTAACCTACTTCAAGCGAGCACCGGCGGTGCTACCGTGGATAGGTGGTCTCGGGGGATCGGGCTGGAAAGGTGCATGCAATACCTGCTCTCTCCATTGTATTAATCCGTATACAGTTAAAAACTGTATACGGTTTGAAAACATGATGTCCGGTTGCATCCGTTTTTTAAGAAAAAAAGTATACGTTTTTAACTTTTCACTCCATTAAAAGTTAAACTGTGAAAAGTCAAAAACCGTATGGTGCAAACGGGATGGAATCATATGCACATAAGGTTCTGTACGGTTCCCATTGACTCCCATGTTAAAAAAAACGTATACGGTTTAATACAGTTTTTCACCCGTACGAAAAAAACGTGGTAGGCTACAGTTTTGGGTACGGGAAAAAAACGGACAAAACCGTACAGGATGCAAAACGGATGCAACTGGATGCATCTTTTGGCATACGGTTTTCAATACGGTTCAATGTGGTTTTCACATTGAAAATGTATACGGGAACTGTATTGTAAAAACGTGGTGTGAATACAGCCTTAACTGTATCAAAACTGTTTGAAAAATGATGTCCAATTGCATCCGTTTTTTAAGAAAAAAACAAATATGTTTTTAAATTTTCACTCCATTATGAATAAAGTTTCGCTTGTTTGATTGAAATTCCAAGAAAAAAACTGTGCAGTCAAAAACCATATGGTGAAAACCGGATGGAACCATACGCACATACGGTTCTGTACGGTTCCCATTGACTCCCATGTTAAAAAAAATAAACGTATACGGTTTCAATATGGTTTTTCATCCGGACCAAAAACCGTGGTAGGCTACGGTTTTGGGTACGGGAAAAAAACTGACAAAACCGTATGAGATGCAAAATGGACACAACCGGATGCATCGTTTGGCGTACGGTTTTCAATGGAGAGTCAATGCATACGGTTTACAATACGGTTCCATACGGTTTTGAAATTGAAAACGCTTACGGGAACTGTTTTCCAAAAATGTGGCGTGAACCCGGCCTAAGCCTTACGCTCCATAGAGTTGGGCTTTATGGCAGAGGGGCCGGAATAAAGCCATTACTTTCAGATAATGAGGCACGTTGTGAGTTTGCGAAAAGGCAAAGGAGACTCCCAAAATGTACGGAGGAAGGTGCTCAGGTCTGATGAGACTAAAATGTAACTTTTTGGTCATGAAAGAAAAAATGTCTGGTGCAAACCCAACACATCACATGACCCAAAGAACACCATCCCCATAGTGAAACATGGTGGTGGCAGCATCGCGCTGTGAGGACTGGGAAACTGGTCAGAGTTGAGGGAAAGATGGATGGTGCTAAACACAGGGATATTCTTGAGCCTGTACCTGTAGCACTCTGTGCAGGATTTGAGGCTAGGATGGAGGTTCACCTTCCAGCAGGACAATGACCCCAAACACACTGCTAAAGCAACACGCTAGCGGTGGAAACGTTTTTTTTTTTTTTTTTTTTTTTATGTACTGATGCCAGAAAGTTAAACAGATTAGTAAATTACTTCTATTAAAAAATCTTTATCCTTCCAGTACTTTTTAGCAGCTGTATGCTACAGAGGAAATTCTTTTCTTTTTGAATTTCTTTTTTGTCTTGTCCACAGTGCTCTCTGCTGACACCTCTGTCTGTGTCAGGAACTGTCCAGAAAAGCATAGGTTTGTATGGGGATTTTCTCCTGTTCTGGACAGTTCCTGATACGGGCATCAGGTGTCAGCAGAGAGCACTGTGGACAAGACAAAAAATGAATCAAAAAGAAAAGAATTTCCTTTGTAGCATACAGCTGCTAAAAAGTACTCGAAGGGTAAATATTTTTTTAATAGAAGTCATTTACAAATCTGTTTAACTTTCTGGCACCAGTTGATTTAAAATGTTTTTTAAATGTTTTCCACTGGAGTACCCCTTTAAGAGGAAACATGTAAATGTGTTGGAGTGGCCTAGTCAAAGCCCAGATTTAAATCCAATTGAAAATCTGTGGTCAGACTTAAAGGGGTACTCCGCTACTCAGCATTTGGAACAAACTGTTCCCAATGCTGGAGCTGGCGTCTGGAGCTCGTGATGTCATAGCCCCGCCCCTCATGACATCACACCTCGCCCTTTCAATGCAGGTCTACGGGAGGGGGCCATAGACTTGCATTGAGGGGGGGGGCGTGACATCATGAGGGGTGGGGCTATGACATCATGAGCTCCCAACGCCCGCTCCAGCATTCAGAACAGTTTGTTCCAAACGTTGAGCAGCGGAGTACCCCTTTAATTCTGACCACAGATTAAAGATTGTGTTCACAAGCACAAACTATCCAACGCGAAGGAGCTGGAGCAGTTTTGCAAAGAGGAAAGGGCAAAAATTCCATCGTTTTTTTTTTTGGGGGGGGGGGTTATTTACTGATATTGCTTTGTGACATTCTGGTTTTTATTCAGTATGAAATAAACCAGACAGATAAAATTATAATAATTTATTAGAATCAGTTGTAGAATAATTGACTATATAGTTACTAAAATAACATAATAATAATTTGCATTACAATCAGCATTGAGGAAGGCAGAGTCATATCTATAGAGAGTGTGGAGGTCATGATCACCCCAGAACTTACTTCCAGTGTTATACATGAGATCAAATACCTGATGAAGGGGTGGTCAGCCCAGAAATGCGTTAAGATCTGTGATTCTGAATAAAGTCTTCTCCAGTTCCATGAGCATACGGCTCATTACAAGCATCAAGAAGGATGTGTCACAAGCTCCAGGGTTCTTCTTCATAGACTTCATAACCAAATAGGCGTTCGATCCAGCGATGAAATGCAAATTCGGCTTTTTTTTTTTTCTATAAAGCTGCGTGACGAAACAGCACACATGTTCTTGGCATTCCAATCTCATCTTGACGGGTTTCGGGGGCATGCTCTCTTTGTGGACTGATCCCAAACCAGAGATGCATTGCCATAGAATACCTTAGACTCAGGGGTAGTAATTAAAACATGGCTAGCAAATGTGTAAGCGTGTAAGCATACAAAGAGTTAAACATAAAATCAACGCTACAACCTGGACTTACGTTCCGGCTTCCAAGACTGAATGCCAAGGGGCTCATTTCCAAATGATGCCAGATACTGAGCTCGGTGCAGCCCCCGGAATTCTGCCTCCTAGATGGGGACGTGATGTCTTGGCCACACCCCTGGTGATGTCATGCCACACCCCCTCCATTCATGTCTATGGGAGGGAGCGTGATGGCCGTCACGCCTCCTCCCATAGACATGAATGGAGGCGACGTGGTGTGACGTGGCGTGATCCCCGTTGGAGAGGGGATAAGATGTATAAAGCCGGAATTCCCCTTTAATAATACAATCTGAGAGGAGAATTTATCATTGATGTCTGTGGTGGACGTGTTTTACAGTCAATAATTTTTAGCTGTGAAAGTGCTGACGTACGTCAAATTTGTGACAGCACAGAACATATGATCAATCTGTCTGTGCAATACACAGCTAGGGGAAAGTACCTCAGCACAGTCACTTTTGAAAGTTACAGTGTTATGTGTTGCTGTATCGTATAGTTGACCCATTGCTGACCCCTATACACCCTGTTCCAAATTATTATGCAAATTCTATTTAAGTGTCACAAAGATTAAATATTTTGTTTATCAGTGTAACTCATGGATACATTGTGTCTCAGGCTCTTTTGAACACTGAAAACAATCTCGGACACCTGTGATAATTAGATTGCCAGGTGAGCCCAATTTAGGGAAAAAACTACTAAAGGTGGGTGTTCCACATTATTAAGCAGACACCATTTTCAAGAAATATGGGGAAGAAAAAGGATCTCTCTGCTGCTGAAAAGAGTGAAATAACTCAATGCCTTGGACGAGGTATGAAAACATTAGATATTTCACAAAAAGTGTGATCATCGCACTATTAAGAGATTTGTGGCTGATTCAGAGCACAGACGGGTTCATGCAGATAAAGGCAAATTAAGTAAGATTTCTGCCAGATCCATGCATCGGATCAAGAGAGCAGCTGCTAAAATACCATTACATAGCAGCAAACAGATATTTGAAGCTGCTGGTGCCTCTGGAGTCCCACGGATATCAAGGTGTATAGTCCTCCAGAGTCTTACCACTGCGCATAAACCTTCTATTCGGCCACCACTAACCAATGCCCACAAGCAGAAACGGCTGCATTGGGCAGAAAAATACATGAAGACATGAAGTCCTGTTCACTGATGAGTGCCATATAACCCTGGACGGTCCAGATGGATGGAGTAGTGGATGGATGGTGGATGTGCCACCCTGTTCCAATAAGGCTGCCACGTCAGCAAGGCGGTGGTGGAGTCATGTTTTGGGCCAGAATCATTGGAAGAGAGCTGGTCGGCCCCTTTAGGGTCCCCGCAGGTGTAAAGATGACCTCTGCAAAGTATTGTGCAAAGTATGTGGAGTTTCTGACTGACCACATTCTTCCCTGGTACAGAAGGAAGAACTGTGTTTTCCGTAATAAAATCATCAAAATGACAATGCACCTCAAACTATGCCTTTGCATCAATGGCTGCTATGGGGATAAAAGGAGAGAAAGTCATGGTGTGGCCTCCATCCTCCCTGGACCTCAATCCTATTGAGAACCTTTGGAGCCTCCTCAAGCAAAAGATCTATGAGGGTGGTAGGCAGTTTACATCCAAACAGCAGCTCTGACACCTTGCCAACAAGTTCAGGCTGAAACTGTCCAAAAACTCACAAGTTCAATGGATGCAAGACTTGCGAAGCTTCTATCAAATAAAGGGTCCTATGTTAAAATGTAACGTGAGCTGTTAAAATGTTTAAAAAGTTAAAATGTTGTTAAAAGTTTGATTGAAATGGCTTTTGATTTCAGTAAAAATGCTGTAAACACAACAAATGATAATTTTCAGCTCTTTACAACCTATAACTAGTGTTGAGCGGCATAGGCCAATTTCGAATTCGCAAATATTCGCGAATATATGGACGAATATTCATCATATATTCGCGAATATTCGCATATTCGTAATATTCGCGTTTTATTTTCGCATATGTGAAAAATCGCGTATGCGAAAATTAACATATGCGAAAAGTAGCATATAAAAAAATTAGCATATGCAAAAATTCGCATATGTGAAAATTAGCATATGCAAATTTTCGCATATGGGAAAATTCGCACACCAGTCTCACGCAGTAGTATTAGAGCCTTATTTACACCACACAAGCTGGAAGCAGAGAGGGATGATCACTGTGATGTGTACTGTGAAAAAAAACAAAAAACAAAAAAAAAAACGAATATTCGTAATTAAAATTCGCATTGCGAATATTCGCGAGCAACACTACCTATAACGTGTTTTGAAACTTAGGCTCCTTTTACACTATGAGCATTCATCCGTTAATCCGTTATTGAACATCCATTTTCTGTGTAAAAACGGTGTATAATAATGGATAAAATAATGGGTGCTAACGGCTGAATAAAGTCGGTCAAAATAAAGGGTATATTCGTCCATTCAGACCCATTATAACATCCCTCATGTACGGCCGTTTCAACACCTCTGTCTACAGACTCCCATAGCCGGGACTACTACTACTCCCATCATGGAACAGACTTGTTTCCATGATGGGAGTAGTAGTTCCCCAGCTGCGGGGATCTGCCGGTGGCTGGGGAGGCTACATTAGTGTTTTTACTACTACCCCAATCATGGAACAGAGTCTGTTCCATGATGGGGGTTGTAGTAAAGGGGCAGAGGGATTGATCGCACTGGGTCTCATTGAGATCGGATGCGATTAGAAGTTATTAAATGGGAATGGGTGGCATACTGCGCTCCCCTGCGATGTACAATGTATTTTACTTTCATTTTTAAATTCCCCGCCAGGAGCTGTGAATGGCCGTTACTGAGGACCCGGCGGGGTTTTCAAATAGAAGCGCTGCGGTGGGCAAAGATATGTAGAATCGTTGGGGGGGGGGGGGGTCAGGATTATGTCTGGCCTCCGCAGCGCTTCTATATATCTTGCCCCCACAGCGCATTTATATATTTCCCGTCGCAGCGCATATATATATATGCCCCCCCCCCGTAGCACTATCATAAGCCTCTGACAGCGCTATGAATGAAAAGTATTCTAACAGCAGCGCATCTGGCTGGGAAGGCGGCCGTCCCGATGCGCTGCTGATGGAAAACTTTTCATTCATAGCGCTGCAGAGGCATATGAATATAGAAGCGCTGTGGGGGCAGACACATGGATATATATCTGACCCCCGCAGCGCATCTATATACAGATGCCGCCACTGCGCTATGAATGACAAGTATTCTTTCAGCAGCGTATCACGCCGGCCGCCTTCCCCGCCAGATGCGCTGCTTCTAGAATACTTTTCATTCATAGAGCTGTGGCGGCATCTGTGCATCTGTATATAGATGCGCTGTGGGGACCAGACACACACACATATATATACATATATATATATATATATATATATATATATATAGTTATCTGGCCCCCACAGTGCTTCAATGTAAATATGCTGCTGCAACGCTATGAAAGACAAGTATTCTTTCAGAAGCGCATCTCAACAGCCGGCTTCCCGGCCCAATGCGCTACTAATAGAATACTTTTCATTCATAGTACTGCCGGTGGGCTTACGATAGCACTGTGTGGGGAAATATATATACACATGCGCTACGGGGCAAAACTTAAATAGCGCAGCAGGGGGCTAGACATATACCCCCCAGCGATTCTATATATCTTTCCCCACCCCAGCGCTTCTATCCTCAGTACCAGCCATTCAGGGCTCCCGGCAGGTAATTTAAAAAATGAAAGCAAAATACATCGTACATCGCAGGGGGAGCACCGCATGCCACCCGCTCCCCTGTCTAATAACTTCTGATTGCATCGGGTCTCAGAAGTGAGACCTGGTGCACTCAATCGTGCAATCAATTAGTGCATGTGCAATTTTTTCTTCCGTCGCAACTAACGTCCGTTATTCATGACGAACTATAACGGGTCATAACGGATAATCAAAAAATCCCATAGACCTGAATGGGATTTTGTAACGGCCGTTTAACATCGATTATTAAGGCTTTTCTAACGGACGTTTTTGACGGATCTTTTAACAGAACAACTTTATAGTGTGAAAGGGGCCTTAGTTTTTTATGTTTAAAAATAATAATTTTTCCATTAGGAGGTTTGTTCAATAATTTTTTTAATTTTACTCTTAAAGGGGTTATCCAGGAAAAAAACTTTTATATATATACATATTAACTGGCTCCAGAAAGTTAAACAGATTTGTAAATTACTTCTATTAAAAAATCTTAATCTTTCAGTACTTATGAGCTGCTGAATTTAAGTTGTTCTTTTCTGTCTAAGTGCTCTCTGATGACACCTGTCTCGGGAACTGTCCAGAGTAAAAGCAAATCCCCATAGCAAACCTCTTCTACTCTGTGCAGTTCCCGACACAAGCAGGGATGTCAGCAGAGAGCACTGTTGTCAGACAGAAAAGAACAGCTCAACTTCAGCAGCTGATAATTATTGGAAGGATTAAGATTTTTTAATAGAAGTAATTTACTAATCTGTTTAACTTTCTGGAGCCAGTTGATATACATTACATTACATATATATATATATATATATATATATATATATATATATATATAGTTTTTTCCTGGAATACATCAATTATTTAGATAAATGAAAAAAATATTGTTGCGTTTGCATAATAATTTGGAATTTTAAAGGGGTACTCCGACCTTAAGACATCTTATCCCCTATCTTGCATTCGGCACCCACCTCTTATTGCTGCACGCCTCGCTGCCAGCTCACAAACTGCCAAGTGCCGACCACGGGGCCGGACTATCGTGATGTAACGTCTCCGCCCCGTGTGACATCATGCCGCCGCCGCTATGCAAGTCTATGTGTGGGGGCGTGGGCGGAGTCGTGACATCACGATACTCCGACCCTGTGGTCGGCACCCAGCGGTTTGTGAGCTGGCAGCGCGGCGTGCAGCTCAAAGAGGTGGGTGCTGAATGCAAGATTACGGGGGACCCCGGCGGCAGGACCCCTGTGATCAGACATCCATCTTATCACCTATCCTTTGGATAGGATGTAAGATGTCTTAAGGCCAGAGTACCCCTTTAAAGGGGTACTCTGCCCCTAGACATCTTATTCCCTATCCGAAGGATAGGTGATAAAATGGATGTCTGATCGCGGGGGTCTGGCTGCTGCTTCCCTTTGGATAGGGAATAAGATGTCTTAGGGCCGGAGTACCCCTTTAAAGATAGGATTATATCTAAAGCTTGGAGACACCATTCACATATCCAGTAGTGACAGTCATCTCTAAATCTCCAGGTTCTTCTCTCTTCATCCAGCAGTTGGATAAGGACTTGAGGATCCTGGACAATGGATTCTTCAGCTTAGGTGTTACATAGATCAGTAACATTGACTGTAACGTTCCAAAGATGATCCAAGCAGAAGTAAAGAATAGAAAACCAAACATCTTATGGAACCTCTCTGCCACTACAAAGAGGATGACACATATTAGAGAGATAAAGATGGAACCAGTCGTGTACTTAATGATCCTATAATAGGGATCCAGATTGCTGGTCACATTCCTATTACATCTCATGTGTCTGATGTGAAGGTACAGAGAGGTGATAAGAAACAGCGAGGACAACAAAAATATAAGCAATGGGCTGAATGTGCTTATATAGAACACAGCATAGATTTCATGAATCGGCTGTATTATTTGTGTTGAATTTGGGAAAGAAAGGAATTGTGTACAAAAATGGTTCACTAAGGTTTGGCCAATGGAAACCAGTAGAGAAGCCATAATAATGCATAGGATCCTCTTTGAAAATAGTCTCCTCATCTGTAAGAAGAAGACACTGTGAATATTGGAGATCTTCAGATAGAAGACGACGCCGAGTAGAGTGGACAACCAGATGGAGGAAAACATAGCACCGAAAAAAAATATTTTTATAACCAAGTCATATATAGGAGAACACATTGTACAGAATAATTCCCAGAATAGTCTCAGCTGGAGAAGAGATTGTAGAATCATCCTGGATATCATGACGGAGATGATGACTTGGTCAGACGTGGACATGGTTCTTCCTTTCCTCCAATCCATAACATAGACAGTTATGATGAAGACGTGTGTCATAAGTCCTAATATGAAGGCAATTTCTGTTGTAACAACAAGACTTAATTGTAGAATAGGAATTGTAATCTCTATGTAAGACGCCATCTCTACAGAGGGATTAGTGATCGGCACTGATGGAAGGGGATACAGGTTACGGCTGGTGTAGAGAGGGATATTTTTATCTCTTGGAACAATGCAAATCACAATGGAAAAAACTGCTCAATGGAAAATAGAACGATAGAAATGGATACAAATAAATCAGAGGAAAAAGTGACTCATGTCCAGGATAAATTAAGCGTTTGTGACTTTATCTCAGCACCATTAGGACACTACAATAACTAAGATCAGTGAGTATTCACCCTTATCGACGCAGGACGTAAATGTATATCCTGGTGCAGTGGTACTTAACGCACCAGAATGTACATTTACGTCCTGTAAATAGCAGCTGGGACCTGCCGTGCATGACCGTGAGCACCACTCCGGTGCTCGAGGTTGTCACGATGCCGGCTGGCAGGTAGTGGATCCTCTGTGCCAGAGAGGGATTGGCGTGGACCGTGCTAGTGGATCGGTTCTAAGTCACTACTGGTTTTCACCAGAGCCCGCCGCAAGGCGGGATGGTCTTGCTGCGGCGGTAGTGACCAGGTCGTATCCACTAGCAACGGCTCACCTCTCTGGCTGCTGAAGATAGGCGCGGTACAAGGGAGTAGACAGAAGCAAGGTCGGACGTAGCAGAAGGTCGGGGCAGGCAGCAAGGATCGTAGTCAGGGGCAACGGCAGGAGGTCTGGAACACAGGCTAGGAACACACAAGGAAACGCTTTCACTGGCACGATGGCAACAAGATCCGGCAAGGGAGTGCAGGGGAAGTGAGGTGATATAGGGAAGTGCACAGGTGAACACACTAATTGGAATCACTGCGCCAATCAGCGGCGCAGTGGCCCTTTAAATCGCAAAGACCCGGCGCGCGCGCGCCCTAGGGAGCGGGGCCGCGCGCGCCGGGACAGGACCGAGGGAGAGCGAGTCAGGTACGGGAGCCGGGGTGCGCATCGCGAGCGGGCGCTACCCGCATCGCGAATCGCATCCCGGCTGGAAGCGGAATCGCAGCGCCCCGGGTCAGTGGATCTGACCGGAGCGCTGCAGTGGGGAGAGTGTAGCGAGCGCTCCGGGGAGGAGCGGGGACCCGGAGCGCTCGGCGTAACAGAGGTCATGCACGGCAGGTCCAAGCTGCTATCAGCAGCCAGGGACTCGTCGGTAACGGCGGACATGAGCGATCGTGCTGATGTCTGCCATTAACCCCATGTGGGGGGGTCCACTGTTCTGGCACCACATGGGGCTTTGTAAATGCACATGGCCCCCGACTTCTATTCCAACCAAATTCTCTCACCTAACGCTCAATGGCGCTCCTTCTCTTCTGAGCATTGTAGTTTGCCCGCAGAGCAATTTACATCCACATATGGGGTATTTCCATACTCAGAAGAAATGGGGTTACACATTTTGGGAGGCTTTTTCTCCAATTACCCCTTGTGAAAAATAAAAAATTTGGGGTAACATCAGCATTTTAGTGAAAAAAATGTAATTTTTCATTTTCCTGTCCAACTTTAGCGGAAATCTGTCAACCACCTGTGGGGTGTTAAGGCTCACTGTACCCCTTGTTTCCAAAATAGTATGCCATGTGTTTTTTTTTTTTTTTTGCTGTTATGGCACCAAAGGGGCTTCCTAAATGTGACATGCCCCCCAAAAACCATTTCAGCAAAATTTGCTTTGCAAAAGCCAAATGTGACTCCTTCTCTTCTGAGCATTGTAGTTCGCCCGCAGTGCACTTGACGTCCACACATGGGGTATTTTCATACTCAGAAGAGATGGGGTTACAAATTGTGGGCATTTTCTCCTATAATCCCTTGTAAAACTGTAAAATTTGGGGAAAAACCAGCATTTTAGAGAAAAAATATGTATTTACACATCTGACTTTAACGAAAAGTCGTCAAACACCTGTGGGGTGTTCAGGCTCAGCGGACCCCTTGTTACGTTCCTTGGGTGTAGTTTCCAAAATAGTATGCCATGTTTTTTTTTTTTTTTTGCTGTTCTGGCACCATAGGGGCTTCCTAAATGTGACATGCCCTCCAAAAACCATTTCAGAAAAACTCACTCTCCAAAATCCCATTGTCGCTCCTTCCCTTCTGAGCATTGTAGTGCACCCAACGAGCACTTGACATCCACCTATGAGGTATTTCCTTACTCGAGAGAAATTGGGTTACAAATTTTGGGAGGCTTTTTCTCCTTTTACCCCTTGTAAAAATAAAAAAAATGGGTCTACAAGAAAATGTGAGTGTAAAAAATGAATATTTTGAATTTTCTCCTTCATTTTGCTGCTATTCCTGTGAAACACCTAAAGGGTTAACACACTTTCTGAATGTCATTTTGAATACTTTGGGGGGTGCAGTTTTTATAATGGGGTAATTTATTAGGTATTTCTAATATGAAGACCCCACAAATCCTGAGGACCCTGAAAAATTTCGATTTTGAACATTTTGTGAAAAATTGGAAAATTGCTGCTGAACTTTGAAGCCCTCTGGTGTCTTCCAAAAGTAAAAACATGTCAACTTTATGATGCAAATATAAAGTAGACATATTGTATGTGTGAATCAATATATCATTTATTTGGAATGTCTATTTTCCTTACAAGCAGAGAGCTTCAAAGTTAGAAAAATGCTAAATTTTCAAAATTTTCATGAAATTTGGGGATTTTTCACCAAGATAGGATGCAAGTAACGACGAAAATTTACCACTGTCTTAAAGTAGAATATGTCACGAAAAAACTATCTCGGAATAAGAATAATTGGTAAAAGCATTCCAGAGTTATTAATGCATAAAGTAATAGTGGTCAGAATTGCAAAATAGGGCTGCATCCTTAAGGGGAAAAAGGGCTCAGTCCTTAAAGGGGTACTCCGGCGCTTAGACATCTTATCCCCTATCCAAGATGCCTGATCGCGGGGGTCCCGCCGCTGGGGACCCACGAGAACTTGCATGCCGCACCCCGTTTATAATCAGTCCCCAGAGCGTGTTCGCTCCAGGTCTGATTACCGGCGACCACAGGACCAGCGGCGGGACCCCCGCGATCAGGCATCTTATCCCCTATCCTTTGCATAGGGGTTAAGATGTCTAAGCGCCGCAGTACCCCTTTAACCCCTACAGGACCCATGACTTAACGTTGCGTCATGACACCATGGGCATGTACGTCATGGGCAATTCCGGTCCCCGCCGTGCGCCGGGCTGGCATCCTGTGCAAATGTCCAGGGGGGGGGGGTCATCAGACCCCCCATGTCGGCGATCGCCGCAAATCGCATGTGAATTCACACATGCGATTTGCGGCTATTCCAGTGATGCAGGCCATGGACCCGGAGATACATGGTGATCGGGGGTGTAGGATACACCCCCAAACACCCCCTGTATCTATGGGGAGGTGGCGATTTCATCTCCCCCCCCCAGGAACGCTGCATTTAGCTGGACAGCAGGGGAGGGGTTAACAGCATCTTCCCGCAGCTCCTGTGGCTGACTGAGTTCTGAGTCCCCTCAGAAGAAAAGAAGTCCCCATAGAGCAGGGAAAGAATAAAAGCCAGGGAAAGGTAGGAGTAAAAAGTTTTAAAAAAAGTTACAAAAAATAACCCCCCGACCCCCTTATAGGTCCCGCCGCAATTTTTCAGCATGACTTTGGCCCTATTAGGGGTTCAGGGCGCTGCATTTGCCCCCCCCCCCCCCCCACCAAACTACATACTCAAACACACACTACATCTTCACACCAAACACACACTACATAATCCCCTACCCCCCTACGCCCCCCCCCCCATAGACACCGCGATGGTTCGCTGGCCATGTACTTACAAATTTACAGTGACATTTTCTCCTTTTACCACTTGTGAAAATGAAAAATTTGGGGTAACCCCAGCATTTTAGTGTAAAAAAATCAAATTTTTCCTTTTCACATCCCACTTCATGAATATTTATCAAACACCTGTGGGGTGTTTAGGCTCACTGTACCCCTTGTTATGTGCCTTGAGGGGTGTAGTTTCAAAATAGTATGCCATTTTTTTTTTGCTGTTCTGGCACCATAGGGGCTTCCTAAATGCAACATGCCCCCCATCTCAGCAAAATTTGCAAATGTGACTCCTTCTCTTCTGGGCATTGTAGTGCGCCCGCAGTGCGTTTGACCTCCACACATGGGGTATTTCTATACTCAGGAAAGATGGGGTTACAGATTTTGGGGGGCATTTCTCCTATTACCCCTTGTAAAAATGTAAAATTTGGGGAAAAAACTTAATAAAAAAATAAAATAAAATAAATCATTTACACATCCAAAGTCGTCAAACACCTGTGGGGTGTTAAGGCTCACTGGACCCCTTGTTACGTTCCTTGAGGGATCTAGTTTCCAAAATAGTTTTCCATGTGTTTTTTTTTGTTGTCCTGGCAACATAGGGGCTTCCTAAATGTGACATGCCCCCCAAAAATCATTTCAGCAAAATTTGCTTTGCAAAAGCCAAATGTGACTCCTTCTCTTCTGAGCATTGTAGTTCGCCCGCAGTGCACTTGCCGTACACATATGTGGTGTTTCCATACTCAAAAGAGATGGAGTTACAAATTTTGGGGGGCATTTTCTCCTATTACCCCTTGCAAAAATTTTAAATTTGGGGGAAAACTAGCATTTTAGTGAAAAAAAATAAAAAATAATTTACACATCCAATTTTAACGAAAAGTCGTCAAACAACTGTGGGGTGTTAAGGCTCACTGTACCCCTTGTTACGTTCCTTAAGGGGTGTAGTTTCCAAAATAGTATGCCATGTGGGTATTTTTATTGCTGTTCTGTCACCATAGGGGCTTTCTAAATGCGACATGCCCCCCAAAAACCATTTCAGATAAACTTAGTCTCTTGACATACACATATGAGGTATTTCCATACTCAAGAGAAATTGGGTTACACATTTTAGGAAGATTTCTCTCCCTTTACCCCTTGTAAAAATAAAAAACACTGGGTCTACAAGAACATGCAAGAGAAAAAAATGAAGATTTTGAATTTTCTCCTTCAATTTGCTGCTACACCTAAAGGGTTAACAAACTTTTTGAATATAATTTTAATTACTTTGAGAGGTGCCGTTTTTATAATGGGGTCATTTATGGGCTATTTCTTATAAGAAGGCCTTTCAAATTCACTTCAAAAGTGAACTGGTCCCTGAAAAATTTCAATTTTGAAAGTTTTGTGAAAAATTTGAAAATTGCTGTTGAACTTTGAAGCCCTCTGATGTTTTCCAAAAGTAAAAACATGTCAACTTTATGATGAAAACACAAAGTAGACATATTGTATATGTGAATCAATATATAATTAATTTGGAATATTCATTTTCCTTATAGGCAGAGAGCTTCAAAGTTAAAAAAAAATGCAAAATTTTCAATTTTTTCATCAAATTTTTTAATTTTTCACCAAGAAAGGATGAAAGTATCGACAATTTTACCACTAATATAAAGTAGAATATGTCACGAAAAAACTCTCTTGGAATCAGAATGAAAGGTAAAAGCATCCCAGAGTTATAAGTGCTTAAAGTGACAGTGGTCAAATGTGCAAAAAATGCCCTGGTCCTACAATGAAATTTGGCTGGGTCCTTAAGGGGTTATGGGTAAAAGGGGTACTCCGGTGGAAAACATTATTTTTTTAAATCAACTGTTGCCAGAAAGTTAAACAGATTTGCAAATTACTTCTATTAAAAAATATTTATCCTTCCAGTACTTACTGGCAGCTTTATACTACAGAGGAAATTCTTTGCTTTTTGCATTTCTTTTTTGTCTTGTCCAAAGTGCTCTCTGCTGACACCTCTGTCCGTGTCAGGAACTGTCCAGAGTAGCATAGGTTTGCTATGAGGATTTTCTCCTGCTCTGGACAGTTCCTAATATGGGCATAAGGTATCAGCAGAGAGCACTGTGGACAATACAAAAAATAAATTAAAAGTCAAAGAATTTCCTCTGTAGCATACAGCTGCTAATAAGTACTGGAAGGATAAAGATTTTTTAATAGAAGCAATTTACAAATCTGTTTAACTTTCTGGCACCAGTTCATTTAAAAAATAAATAAAATAAATTCCACCGGAGTACCCTTAAACCCCTTAAGGAGCCAGCCATTTTATACCTTAGGACCCGGCCATTTTTTGCACATCTGACCACTGTCACTTTAAACATTAATAACTCTGTAATGCTTTTAGTTATCATTCTGATTCCGAGATTGTTTTTTCGTGACATATTCTACTTTAACATAGTGGTAAAATTTTGTGGTAACTTGCATCCTTTCTTGGTGAAAAATCCCCAAATTTGATGAAAAATTAGAAAATTTTGCATTTTTCTAACTTGGAAAAATGGATATTCAAAATAATTTTTTTTTATTCACATATACAATATGTCTACTTTATGTTTGCATCATAAAGTTTACATGTTTTTACTTTTGGAAGACATCAGAGGGCTTCAAAGTTCAGCAGCAATTTTCCAATTTTTCGCAAAATTTCCAAAATCAAAATTTTTCAGGGACCAGTTCAGGTTTGCAGTGGATTTGAAGGGTCTTCATCTTAGAAATACCCCACAAATGACCCCATTATAAAAACTGCACCCCCCAAAGTATTCAAAATTACATTCAGTCAGCATTTTAACCCTTTAGGTGTTTCACAGGAATAGCAGCAAAGTGAAGGAGAAAATTTTTGAATTTTTACAAGGGGTAAAAGGAGAAAATGGATTGTTATTTTTGTAGCCCAATTTCTCTCGAGTAAGCACATACCTCATATGTCTATGTAAAGTGTTCGGCGGGCGCAGTAGAGGGCTCAGAAGCGAAGGAGCGACAAGGGGATTTTGGAGAGTACGTTTTTCTGAAATGGTTTTTGGGGGGCATGTTGCATTTAGGAAGCCCCTATGGTGCCAGAACAGCAAAACCCCCCCACATGGCATACCATTTTGGAAACTAGACCCATTGAGGAACGTAACAAGGAATAAAGTGAGCATTAATACCCCACAGGTGTTTCACGACTTTTGCATATGTAAAAAAATATATAATTTTTTTCACTAAAATGTGTGTTTCCCCCCAAATTTCATATTTTTGCAAGGGTTAATAGCAGAAAATACCCCCCAAAATTTGTAACCCCATCTCTTCTGAGTATGGAGGTACCCCATAAGTAGACCTGAAGTGCACTATGGGCGAACTACAATGCTCAGAAGAGAAGGAGTCATATTTGGCTTTTTGAGAGCAAATTTAGCTCGGGGGGCATGTCGCATTTAGGAAGCCCCTATGGTGCCAGAACAGCAAAATAACCCCCACATGGCATACCATTTTGGAAACTAGACCCCTTGAAGAACGTAACAAGGGGTACAGTGAGCATTTACAACCCACTGGTGTCTGTCAGATCTTTGAAGCAGTGGGCTGTACAAAATGTTTTATTTGCACAGCCCACTGTTCCAAAGCTCTGTCAGACACCAGTGGGGTGTAAATTCTCACTGCACCCCTCATTACATTCCGTGAGGGGTGTAGTTTCCGAAATGGGGTCACATGTAGGTTTTTTTTTTTTTTGCGTTTGTCAAAACCGCTGTAACAATCAGCCACCCCTGTGCAAATCACCTCAAATGTACATGGTGCACTCTCCCTTCTGGGCCTTGTTGTGCGCCCCCAGAGGACTTTACGCCCACATATGGGGTATCTCCGTAGTCGGGAGAAATTGCATTACAAATTTTGGGGGGGCTTTTTTCCCTTTTACCTCTTGTCAAAATGAAAAGTATGGGGCAACACCAGTATGTTAGTGTAAAAAAATTTTTTTTTTCCACTAACATGCTGGTGTCGAGCCCAACTTCACCTTTTCATAAGGGATGAAAGGAGAAAAAGCCCCCCCAAAATTTGTAAGGCAATTTCTCCCGAGTATGGCGATACCCCATATGTGGCCATAAACTGTTGCCTTGAAATACGACAGGGCTCCAAAGTAAGAGCGTCATGCGCATTTGAGGCCTGAAATAGGGATTTGCATAGGGGTGGACATAGGGGTATTCTACGCCAGTGATTCCCAAACAGGGTGCCTCCAGCTGTTGCTAAACTCCCAGCATGCCTGGACAGTCAATGGCTGTCCGGCAATACTGGGAGTTGTTGTTTTGCAACAGCTGGAGGCTCCATTTTAGAAACAGTGGCGTACCAGACGTTTTTCATTTTTATTGGGGAGGGGAGGGGGACTGTGTCTGGGTATGTGTATATGTAGTGTTTTTTTACTTTTTATTTTATTTTGTGTTAGTGTAGTGTTTTTAGGGTACAGTCACACGGGCGGGGGAATACAGCGAGTTTCCCGCTGCGAGTTTGAGCTGCCGCGCAAAATTTGCTGCATCGCAAACTTGCAGACTGATACTCATTGTAAGCCCCCTGCCCATGTGAATGTATCCTGTACATTCACAGGGAGGGGGAATCTCCAGCTGTTGCAAAACTACAACTCCCAGCATGCACAGTCTATCGGTGCATGCTGGTAGTTATAGTTTTGCAACAGCTGGAGGCACATGGGTTGGGAAACACTGAGTTAGGAAACAGACAATGTTTCCCAACCAGTGTGCCTCCAGTTGTTGCAAAACCACAACTCCCAAACATTCTCAGGCATGCTGGGAGTAGTAGTTCGGCAACATCTTTAGAGCCAGATGTTGCTGAACTACAACTCCCAGCATGCTTGGAGTTGTAGTTTTGCAACATCTGGAGGACTACAGTTTGCAGACCACTAATACAGTGGTTCCCAATCTGTGCCCTTCCAGATGTTGCAAAACTACAACTCCCAGTATGCCAAAACTGTCAAGGCATGCTGGGAGTTTTAGTTCTGCAACATCTGAATGGCCAGATGTTACAGAACTACAACTCCCAGCATGCCTGGACAGTAAGGGCATGCTGAGGATGTGTAGTTTTGCAACATCTGGAAGGGCACAGTGGTCTCCAAACTGTGGACCTTCAGATGTTGCAAAACTGCAACTCCCAGCATGCCCAGATGCCAAGGGCTGTCTGGGCATGCTGGGAGTTGTAGTATACAGGGTCCCATTACAGCAATGCATGTCGCTTTACCGCGACGTGCATTCCTGTAAAGGGCCCGGCCGCGGCTGAAGATCTACTCACCTGTCGCCGCTGCCGCCGCCGTCTTCATCGCCGGGATCCGGGTCTTCAGGGACGAGGTAAGTACCGGGGGTAAGTACCGGGGCAGGTCCCCAGGCGGTTATTTCCTCCCGTCCCCCGCCGCGTCCTCCGGTCTTCCTCCCGTCCTCTCCGGACTTTCAGGGGCCGGGCAGGACGGGAGGAAGTAACCGCCCCCCCCACCCCCTGCGATTGGTCGGTTAACTAACCAACGGATCGCAGGGGATAGGAGGAGGTGGCCGGCTTGCCACCTCGCTCCTAGCCTCCAGCATGGTCCTGGCTGTCTGTGACAGCCGGGATCATGCAAAATTACCGGGCGGTCGGGTCCCAGAGACCCGATCAGCCCGCTATCGCCGCAGATCGCAAGGGCGATTTCCCTTGTGATTTGTGGCGATCGCCGACATGGGGGGCCTACATGGCCCCCCTCGGCGTTTGCCCTTGATGCCTGCTGAAGCATTTCAGAGGGCATCCGCTTCCGATCTCTGCCCGGCGCGCGGCAGGGACCGGAAACCGCCAGGGCGTAAGTTTACGCCCTGGGTCCTTAAGTTCCAGGGCGCCGGGGCGTAAAATTACGCCCTGGGTCCTGAACAGGTTAAGTTTTAGAGGACCTTCTCTTCACTAGTACGGTCAGCTGGTGATACAATTTCTGATGCTGAAAGGAATACTTATTGAGGTTGTTTGCAGGACCATAACAGAGTGCAATGTTTGGTTTCTTTGAGGAATTGTAGCCAGCAGACAGCAGGAGGTTAAAAATTAACATATATTTTTTTCCTGGCCTGAAGTAGCAGGAGCAAGGGTGAAGGCGGGAATAGTGGGACTGGTAGTAACCAGACAAAAGAATGAGGTTTAGGTTTTCCAAATTTTTCAAGGTCAGAGTCTGGCTAAAAGTAGGAGCTGCAACAGTCAGGCTGGACTAAAGGGACACATAATATCCAGAAACCAGCAGGAGGTTTAAAAATGTAGGCTTTTCAAATTTTGCACTGCATGCATTGTGCTGCACACCAACAACGGCCCTTCCTCTGCGCCACATGCGTACACAGCAGAGACTAATAGTAACTGCAGCCAGCGGACAGCAGGCATAGGTGGACTAGGTATACCTGTAACTATGCCTTGTGATGCCTCTCCATGTGCTGACATAGAGGCCAAATTCCTCTGTAAAGAGTTAGGTACATCACCCCCTGACTGTGCCCCTGTCCTAGGTCTTTTTTTTTCTCAAGCCTGCAGATCCGTCACCTGCTCCTGAGCTGCTCAGACCAAAAGGACTGCTGACCTCCTCCTCTCTAAACTCCTCTATCATTCTCACCACTCCACTCAATTGTTCCTGTCGGGTAATTTTAACTACATATAAATTATGAATTATGGTCACAGAGAATTATTTATCATGAAAAATTAAAGATTATCAAAATTATCAAAATTGCAGACATATGATTGATATAATTCACATGTGAGCCGACTAGTTCTGAGAAATGTTAAAAAAAAATTCCCTACGGGAGATGATGTAGTTTTGCAATACAAAATAATACACAGATATTATAAAAATATGCAGTTTTATTGTTTATCATCTTGGGGACCAAGGGCGTACCTGTACGCCCTGGTCCCGCTTCCCTGCTATGATGCAGGTCACGGGCTTACCCCGCGTCATAGCCAGGTGGTCCCAGCAGCTATCAGCCACCAGGACCCATGTCTAATGCCGGATATAACCGATCGCGGTGATGCCCAGCATTAACCCCTTAGACGGGGGAAAGTTGATCGCCACGTCTAAAGTGAAAGTAAACTGCTCCCATCAGCTCAGTCGGGCTGTTCGGGACCGCCGTGGAAAAATTATGGTATCCCGAACAGCTGAGAGGACGGGGGGAGGGTCCATACCTGCCTCCTCTCTGTCCGATCGGTGATCTGCTGCTCCATACCATCTCAGCAGGCTGGAGCAGCAGAGCGCTGATAACACTGATCAATGCTATGCTATGGCATAGCATTGAACAGTGTATGCAATCAGAAAATTGCATGTAATAGTCCCCTATGGGGACTTAAAAATTGTGTAAATTTTTTTTTTAACAAATGTGATTTAACCCTTTCCTTAATAAAAGTTTGAATCACCCTCCTTTTCCCATATAAAAAAAAATGTAACAAAAATAAACATAAGTGGTATCAACGCGCGCGTAAATGTCTGAACTAAAAAAAATTACTTCAATTATGGTCAATGACATATGCGTGAGCAAATTTCAAAGTCCAAAATTGTGTATTTTTGGTCATTTTGCATACCCTAAAAAATTTATAAAAAGTACTTAAAAAGTCTAATCAAAACAAAAATGGAACCAAGAAAAACTACAGACCATGGCGCAGAAAATTAGCCCTCATATTGCCCCGTATGCAGAAAAAATTAAAAAGTTATAGGGGTCAGAAGATGACACTTTCAAACATACTAATTTAGGTGCATGTAGTTATCATTTTTTTAATTACCGTATTTTTCGCCATATAAGACGCTCCGGCATATAAGACGCACCCAATTTTAAAGGATGAAAATCTAGAAAAAAAAGATTCTGAACCTTCAACCTGCGGACCTCCAGATGTTGCAAAGCTACAACTCCCAGCATGCCCGGACGTTGGCTGTCCGGGCATGCCGGAAGTTGTAGTTTTGCAACATCTGGAGGTCCGCAGGTTGAAGACCACTGGTATTGGAGGTTAAACTCACGTGTCCACGCCGCTCCTGACCGTCACCGCTCGTCACTGTATGTCGCCCTCCATCGCTGTCGCCACGTACCCGGGGTGTCCCCGTGGCTCCAGAAAGTCTCTGCTGCCCAGTATCCTCGCTCTCCGTAGCCGCCATCACGTCGCTACGCACACCGCTACGCATGCCGCTCCTATTGGATGATGGGACGGCGTGCGCGATGACGTGATGACCACGAAGGAGAGCACCGGCTATGCAGGGGATCCCGGCACAGAGCAGACACCGAGGAGGCAGGTAAGGTGTCCTGTAAGCTGTTCGGGACGCCGCGATTTCACTGCGGTGGTCCCGAACAGCCCGACTGAGCCGGGTTAGTGTCACTTTCCCTTCAGACGTGGCGGTCAGCTTTGATAGGTGCGTCTGAAGGGTTAATACAGGGCATCACTTTGATCGGTGATGTCCTGTATTAGCCGCGGGTCCCAGCCATTGATGGCTGCAGGGACCGCCACGATAGGACAGGTGTTACGCCAAGCGCTCCGGGTCCCCGCTCCTCCCCGGAGCGCTCGCTACACTCTCCTCACTGCAGCGCTCCGGTCAGATCCACTGACCCGGGGCGCTGCGATACCGCCTCCAGCCGGGATGCGATTCGCGATGCGGGTAGCGCCCGCTCGCGATGCGCACCCCGGCTCCCGTACCTGACTCGCTCTCCGTCAGTCCTGTCCCGGCGCGCGCGGCCCCGCTCCCTAGGGCGCGCGCGCGCCGGGTCTTTGCGATTTAAAGGGCCACTGCGCCGCTGATTGGCGCAGTGGTTCCAATTAGTGTTATCACCTGTGCACTTCCCTATATCACCTCACTTCCCCTGCACTTCCTTGCCGGATCTTGTTGCCATCGTGCCAGTGAAAGCGTTTCCTTGTATGTTCCTAGCCTGTGTTCCAGACCTCCTGCCGTTGCCCCTGACTACGATCCTTGCTGCCTGCCCCGACCTTCTGCTACGTCCGACCTTGCTTCTGTCTACTCCCTTGTACCGCGCCTATCTTCAGCAGCCAGAGAGGTTGAGCCGTTGCTAGTGGATACGACCTGGTCACTACCGCCGCAGCAAGACCATCCCGCTTTGCGGCGGGCTCTGGTGAAAACCAGTAGTGACTTAGAACCGATCCACTAGCACGGTCCACGCCAATCCCTCTCTGGCACAGAGGATCCACTACCTGCCAGCCGGCATCGTGACAGTAGATCCGGCCATGGATCCCGCTGAAGTTCCTCTGCCAGTTGTCGCTGACCTCACCACGGTGGTCGCCCAGCAGTCGCAACAGATAGCGCAACAAGGCCAACAGCTGTCTCAACTGACCGTTATGCTTCAGCAGTTACTACCACAGCTTCAGCAATCATCTCCTCCGCCAGCTCCTGCATCTCCTCCGCAGCGAGTGGCCGCTTCTGGTCTACGACTATCCTTGCCGGATAAATTTGATGGGGACTCTAAGTTTTGCCGTGGCTTTCTTTCCCAATGTTCCCTGCACCTGGAGATGATGTCGGACCAGTTTCCCACTGAAAGGTCTAAGGTGGCTTTCGTAGTCAGCCTTCTGTCTGGAAAAGCCCTGTCTTGGGCCACACCGCTCTGGGACCGCAATGACCCCGTCACTGCCTCTGTACACTCCTTCTTCTCGGAAATTCGAAGTGTCTTTGAGGAACCTGCCCGAGCCTCTTCTGCTGAGACTGCCCTGTTGAACCTGGTCCAGGGTAATTCTTCCGTTGGCGAGTATGCCGTACAATTCCGTACTCTTGCTTCAGAATTATCCTGGAATAATGAGGCCCTCTGCGCGACCTTTAAAAAAGGCCTATCCAGCAACATTAAAGATGTTCTGGCCGCACGAGAAATCCCTGCTAATCTACATGAACTCATTCACCTAGCCACTCGCATTGACATGCGTTTTTCCGAAAGGCGTCAGGAGCTCCGCCAGGATATGGACTCTGTTCGCACGAGGCGTTTCTTCTCCCCGGCTCCTCTCTCCTCTGGTCCCCTGCAATCTGTTCCTGTGCCTCCCGCCGTGGAGGCTATGCAGGTCGACCGGTCTCGCCTGACACCTCAAGAGAGGACACGACGCCGCATGGAGAATCTCTGCCTGTACTGTGCTAGTACCGAACACTTCCTGAAGGATTGTCCTATCCGTCCTCCCCGCCTGGAAAGACGTACGCTGACTCCGCACAAAGGTGAGACAGTCCTTGATGTCTACTCTGCTTCTCCACGTCTTACTGTGCCTGTGCGGATGTCTGCATCTGCCTTCTCCTTCTCTGCTGTGGCCTTCTTGGACTCCGGATCTGCAGGAAATTTTTTTTTGGCCTCTCTCGTCAACAGGTTCAACATCCCGGTGACCAGTCTCGCCAGACCCCTCTACATCAATTGTGTAAACAATGAAACATTGGACTGTACCATACGTTTCCGCACGGAGCCCCTTCTAATGCACATCGGACCTCATCACGAGAGGATTGAACTTTTGGTCCTTCCCAATTGCACTTCTGAAATTCTCCTTGGACTTCCCTGGCTTCAACTTCACTCCCCAACCCTGGATTGGTCCACTGGGGAGATCAAGAGTTGGGGGCCCTCTTGTTCCAAGGACTGCCTAAAACCGGTTCCCAGTAACCCTTGCCGTGACTCTGTGGTTCCTCCCGTAACCGGTCTCCCTAAGGCCTATATGGACTTTGCGGATGTTTTTTGCAAAAAACAAGCTGAGACTCTACCTCCTCACAGGCCTTATGATTGTCCTATCGACCTCCTCCCGGGCACTACTCCACCCCGGGGCAGAATTTATCCTCTGTCCGCCCCAGAGACTCTTGCCATGTCTGAATACGTCCAGGAAAATTTAAAAAAGGGCTTTATCCGTAAATCCTCCTCTCCTGCCGGAGCCGGATTTTTCTTTGTGTCCAAAAAAGATGGCTCTCTACGCCCTTGCATTGACTACCGCGGTCTTAATAAAATCACGGTTAAGAACCGCTACCCCCTACCTCTCATCTCTGAACTCTTTGATCGCCTCCAAGGTGCCCACATCTTTACCAAACTGGACTTAAGAGGTGCTTATAATCTCATCCGCATCAGAGAGGGGGATGAATGGAAAACGGCATTTAACACCAGAGATGGACACTTTGAGTATCTGGTCATGCCCTTTGGCCTGTGCAACGCCCCTGCCGTCTTCCAAGACTTTGTTAATGAAATTTTTCGTGATCTTTTATACTCCTGTGTTGTTGTATATCTGGACGATATCCTGATTTTTTCTGCCAATCTAGAAGAACACCGCCAGCATGTCCGTATGGTTCTTCAGAGACTTCGTGACAATCAACTCTATGCCAAAATAGAGAAATGTCTGTTTGAATGCCAATCTCTTCCTTTCCTAGGATACTTGGTCTCTGGCCAGGGACTACAAATGGATCCAGACAAACTCTCTGCCGTCTTAGATTGGCCACGCCCCTCCGGACTCCGTGCTATCCAACGTTTTTTGGGGTTCGCCAATTATTACAGACAATTTATTCCACATTTTTCTACCGTTGTGGCTCCTATCGTGGCTTTAACCAAAAAAAATGCCGATCCCAAGTCTTGGCCCCCTCAAGCGGAAGACGCCTTTAAACGGCTCAAGTCTGCCTTTTCTTCGGCTCCCGTGCTCTCCAGACCTGACCCATCTAAACCCTTCCTATTGGAGGTTGATGCCTCCTCTGTGGGAGCTGGAGCTGTCCTTCTACAAAAAAATTCTTCCGGGCATGCTGTTACTTGTGGTTTTTTTTCTAGGACCTTCTCTCCGGCGGAGAGAAACTACTCCATCGGGGATCGAGAGCTTCTAGCCATTAAATTAGCACTTGAGGAATGGAGGCATCTGCTGGAGGGATCAAGATTTCCAGTTATTATTTACACCGATCACAAGAACCTCTCCTACCTCCAGTCTGCCCAATGGCTGAATCCTCGCCAGGCCAGGTGGTCTCTGTTCTTTGCCCGATTTAATTTTGAAATTCACTTTCGGCCTGCCGATAAGAACATTAGGGCCGATGCTCTCTCTCGTTCCTCGGATGCTTCTGAAGTTGAACTCTCTCCGCAACACATCATTCCTCCTGACTGCCTGATTTCCACTTCTCCAGCCTCCATCAGGCAAACTCCTCCAGGAAAGACCTTTGTTTCTCCAAGCCAACGCCTCGGAATCCTCAAATGGGGCCACTCTTCCCATCTCGCAGGTCATGCGGGCATCAAGAAATCTGTGCAACTCATCTCTCGCTACTATTGGTGGCCGACTCTGGAGACGGATGTTGTGGACTTTGTGCGAGCCTGCACTATCTGTGCCCGGGATAAGACTCCTCGCCAGAAGCCCGCTGGTTTTCTTCATCCTCTGCCTGTCCCCGAACAGCCTTGGTCTCTGATTGGTATGGATTTTATTACTGACTTACCCCCATCCCATGGCAACACTGTTATTTGGGTGGTCGTTGATCGATTTTCCAAAATGGCACATTTCATCCCTCTTCCTGGTCTTCCTTCAGCGCCTCAGTTGGCTAAACAATTTTTTGTACACATTTTTCGTCTTCACGGGTTGCCCACGCAGATCGTCTCGGATAGAGGCGTCCAATTCGTGTCTAAATTCTGGAGGGCCCTCTGTAAACAGCTCAAGATTAAATTAAACTTCTCTTCTTCTTATCATCCCCAATCCAATGGGCAAGTAGAAAGAATTAACCAGGTCTTGGGTGATTATTTACGACATTTTGTTTCCTCCCGCCAGGATGACTGGGCAGATCTTCTACCATGGGCCGAATTCTCGTATAACTTCAGAGTCTCTGAATCTTCCTCCAAATCCCCATTTTTCGTGGTGTACGGCCGTCACCCTCTTCCCCCCCTCCCTACCCCCTTGCCCTCTGGTCTGCCCGCTGTGGATGAAATTTCTCGTGATCTTTCCATCATATGGAGAGAGACCCAAAATTCTCTCTTACAGGCTTCATCACGCATGAAGAAGTTCGCGGATAAGAAAAGAAGAGCTCCTCCCATTTTTTCCCCTGGAGACAAGGTATGGCTCTCCGCTAAATATGTCCGCTTCCGTGTCCCTAGCTATAAGTTGGGACCACGCTATCTTGGTCCTTTCAAAATTTTGTGCCAGATTAATCCTGTCTCTTACAAACTTCTTCTTCCTCCTTCTCTTCGTATTCCTAATGCCTTTCACGTTTCTCTTCTTAAACCACTTATCATTAACCGTTTCTCTCCCAAATCTGTTCCTCCCACTCCTGTTTCCGGCTCCTCGGACATCTTCTCCGTCAAAGAGATTCTGGCATCTAAAAAGGTCAGAGGGAAAACCTTTTTTTTAGTGGATTGGGAGGGTTGTGGTCCAGAAGAGAGATCCTGGGAACCTGAGGACAACATCCTAGACAAAAGTCTGCTCCTCAGGTTCTCAGGCTCTAAGAAGAGGGGGAGACCCAAGGGGGGGGGTACTGTTACGCCAAGCGCTCCGGGTCCCCGCTCCTCCCCGGAGCGCTCGCTACACTCTCCTCACTGCAGCGCTCCGGTCAGATCCACTGACCCGGGGCGCTGCGATACCGCCTCCAGCCGGGATGCGATTCGCGATGCGGGTAGCGCCCGCTCGCGATGCGCACCCCGGCTCCCGTACCTGACTCGCTCTCCGTCAGTCCTGTCCCGGCGCGCGCGGCCCCGCTCCCTAGGGCGCGCGCGCGCCGGGTCTTTGCGATTTAAAGGGCCACTGCGCCGCTGATTGGCGCAGTGGTTCCAATTAGTGTTATCACCTGTGCACTTCCCTATATCACCTCACTTCCCCTGCACTTCCTTGCCGGATCTTGTTGCCATCGTGCCAGTGAAAGCGTTTCCTTGTATGTTCCTAGCCTGTGTTCCAGACCTCCTGCCGTTGCCCCTGACTACGATCCTTGCTGCCTGCCCCGACCTTCTGCTACGTCCGACCTTGCTTCTGTCTACTCCCTTGTACCGCGCCTATCTTCAGCAGCCAGAGAGGTTGAGCCGTTGCTAGTGGATACGACCTGGTCACTACCGCCGCAGCAAGACCATCCCGCTTTGCGGCGGGCTCTGGTGAAAACCAGTAGTGACTTAGAACCGATCCACTAGCACGGTCCACGCCAATCCCTCTCTGGCACAGAGGATCCACTACCTGCCAGCCGGCATCGTGACAACAGGTTTTAATGTGTATTTGCGTATAAGACGCACAAACTTTCCCCCCCCCAGTTTTGGGGAAGAAAAAGTGCGTCTTATACGGCAAAAAATACGGTAGTATAATAAAATAAAACCTACATAAATTGGGTATACTTGTAACTGAATGGACCTACAGAATAAATATAAGGTGTCATTTTTACTGAAAAGTGAGGACAAGAGTAGACAGTATACAGGATTTGCTCAGTAACAGTATGATGGTAATATGTATGGTGATAATATTCCTCCTTGTATACTGGTATTATTGATAATATTGGTCTCAGTATACAGGATTTGGTCAGTAACAGTATAATGGTAATATGTATGGTGATAATATTTCTCCTTGCATACTGGTATTATTGGTAATATTTGTCTCAGTATACAGGATTTGGTCAGTAACAGTGTGATGGTAATATGTATGGTGATAATAATTCTCCTTGTTTACTGGTATATGGGGGAGAGAGAGAAGGGGGGAGAGAGAGAGAAGGGGGAGAGAGAGAGAAGGGGGAGAGAGAGAGAAGGGAGGAGAGAGAGAAGGGGGGAGAGAGAGAGAGAGAGAGAGAGAAGGGGGGGAGAGAGAGAGAAGGGGGGAGAGAGAGAGAAGGGGGGAGAGAGAGAAGGGGGGGAGAGAGAGAGAAGGGGGGAGAGAGAGAAGGGGGAGAGAGAGAGAGAAGGGGGGAGAGAGAGAGAGAGAGAAGGGGGAGAGAGAGAGAGAGAGAGAGAGAGAGAGAGAGAGAGAGAGAGAGAGAAGGGGGAGAGAGAAGGGGGGAGAGAGAGAAGGGGGAAGAGAGAGAGAAGGGGGAGAGAGAGAGAAGGGAGGAGAGAGAGAAGGGGGGAGAGAGAGAGAGAGAGAGAGAGAGAGAGAGAAGGGGGGAGAGAGAGAGAAGGGGGGAGAGAGAGAAGGGGGGAGAGAGAGAGAAGGGGGAGAGAGAGAGAAGGGGGAGAGAGAGAGAGAAGGGGGGGAGAGAGAGAGAGAGAGAAGGGGGAGAGAGAGAGAGAGAGAGAGAAGGGGGAGAGAGAAGGGGGGAGAGAGAGAAGGGGGAGAGAGAGAAGGGGGAAGAGAGAGAGAAGGGGGAGAGAGAGAGAGAGAGATACTGAGAGATACTCCTTATATACTATTGTTAGTTGGTAATTGTATGACTAAGTTTTATTATTAAAGGAAAATGTGGGTCCTTGCTAACGCTTGTACCATTTCATTGAAGAATTTGGCAAAGTAGTACTTTATTATTTCTGGGATTTTAATAAATAGATAGATATATAGATAGCTAAATGTTAAACTTCATGTTGCATTGCCAAGAAGTAAAAGAACAATATTTAAGAACCTTACTTTTTCCTTGTTGTGCTGTTTATTATTGAATTATATATAATAACATTTGTAAAGAGGCGGAGTAAACAAGAAAGCACGCCTACCTAGGGAGTTCCCAAAAATAATCTGCACCCAGGCAGCCATAGCCTTATGATCGGCCCTGGGCCACCTCCCTTTCCACTACACCCCACTTTCAACTCCAGTTATATAAACCTGCATTAGGAGATGAATTCCCATTTCAGCCCCATTAAATGCAATAATACTGAGCCACAATATCGTCTATTTTTCTGCTTCCACCTCATTTCTTTCCTTATTCCTTATTTTTTTATTTTATTTTATATATTTTTTTTAAGTCAAATATATGTTATTTAAATAAAAACCGAACAGAGGTACAAAAGGATGCATATGTATACATATAAGATACTGTCCGACATCACTTCAGCTAGTGCAGTATTGAGAGAAAGGCACTGTTCCATGGTCGCATCGCAACAATGGGGAAACGTTGATGGTGCAGAATATATGGCAAAAGCATCGTTCAACCAATCAAGTGTTGTGAGGTCCTGAAGATAGAGTTTTGGTTCTAAGGGATTTAGGGAAAGGAAGGGGGGAGTATTGGGGTGACAGGAAAGGCTACAGTGGTAGCATAAGAATTACTCACAACAAGTCAAGGTGGGGAGGTGTCGATGGTTGGGTAGCATGGAGGAGTTTGTAGGAGAACCACGGTCCCCATAATGCTTTGAATTTGTCATGAGTAAGAGAGTGCCAACTAGTCAATTCCTCCATCCTCCAGATCTGATTTAGTTTCTCCAGTCACTGGGCCTTGGAAAGGGGGGGGGGGGGGGGGGTGGCTGGATGGTCTGGCACCACAAATGAGTGATAAGGGCCTTGGTGGGTAAGTAGTTGGTAGATGGTTTAAGTGGAGGTGTCGGTAGGGCTAAGGCAATGAGGTCCAATGAAGTGGAGCTGTTGCATACTGAGTTTATGGCATCCTCTACTTCCTTCCAAAAGGGTTAGAGGATAGGGATAGGGTTAGTGGAGATCAGGTCCACCAGATATGTGTGAGTGTGCCCACGGTGACCTCACATCTCCAGCATGACTTGGATTTAGAGAGTCCAAATCGGAATAGGACCTCAGGCATTTTATACCATCTAGTGAGAAACTTGAAGTGGTTTTATTTTAATTTGACGCAACGAGAGAAGCCTTGTGAGCGCTGAAGCACATGGCGGCGGAGGTCGTCTGTGAGTTGAATATCCAGCTCCTTCTGCCATGAATTGACAAAAAGAAATCTTGCATCCGATGTTTACAAAACATCAATAGTTTTAGTTTGGCTCTAGGGCCTTGGATATAGAGTCTTCCAACCACTAAAGGGACCTGGCAATAGAAAATTCCCTAAGGAATGCGAGGCACGATTGTCTCGCAGGATAGGCAGTTTCCTTATTTCTTAAAGGGGTATTCCACCCCTAGGCATCTTGTTCACGGAGCGAACTTCGCTCCGTGCACAAGATGATATAGGGTGCTGCAGAAGAGATTGTGTCGGTTCCTAGTGGCGGACCCCCAGGATCAGACATTTTATCCCCTATCCTTTGGATAGGGGATAAGATGCCTAGTGGTGGAGTACCCCTTTAAGCTGTTACTTTTTTAATCTTTCGCTGATTTTTGTATTTTGACATGTAGGAAATAAAGAAGATGAATAAACACAAATCCTTTATTATGATCAATAATGTATAATAATAATCATCAATCATCATCATCATCATAGCTACTACAAAGTCATCGGTAACAAACTAATCAACTGCATATAATCAGCACTGGGGGGAAGTAATGGAGTTACTATAGAGAGTGCAGGGGTAGGAATCCAAAAATCTCATTATAAAAAAAAAAAAGCTGCACATGCACGATCTCCGTGCAGCACCCACATTCTATATAATGTTTTGGGCTGGAACACCCCTTTAACTCCAGAAAATGGCATCAATCTGCTTAAGAAGGGAGATATCAGTTTGCCAATTTCTATTTCAAAAGTTAAAGGGGTACTCCGCTGTTCAGCGTTTGGAACAGACTGTTCCGATTGTTGGAGCCAGCGCCGGGAGTTTGTGATGTCATAGCCCCGCCCCCTATAGGTCATAGCAGTAGGTCATAGCAGTAGATCATGACCCCTGACCGAAGGAGCAGTGGTCAGAGCACTGAAGTGGAGCAGTACACAGACACACAGCCTCCAGCCGTACACTGTATATGGCTGAAGGCTGTATGTCTGTGGGGCCCACTGCCTACCAAATGTGGGGAACTATACTGCCAACCTAATGGGGGGAACTATGCTGACAACCTAATGTGGGGGGAACTATGCTGACAAACTAATGTGGGGGGAACTATGCTGACAACCTAATGTGGGGGAACTATAGTGTGGGGGATCTATGCTGCGTGCTTAAAGGAGTACTCCACTGCCCTAGCATCCGGAACATTTTGTTCCGAACTCTGGGTGCGGGCTGCGGGGGTTGGGATGTCACAGCCACGCCCCCTCAATGCAAGTCTATGGGAGGGTGCGTGTCGACCACCACACGATACTCTGATAGTGCCCCTCCTGAGACTAGACTCTGGATCTGCCCCTGTCCTCTGCTGGCATCTTCTTCCTGCTTCTGCCGTAGCTCAGTGCTTCAAAGCTGCCAGTCAGCAAATCGGCAGCCGCAGCGATGTCCCACCACAGCCTTCGGATAGGCTGAGTGTCATTGTGATGCACTGAGCCTAGGTTACCAATGCCGTGACATCACACTGCTGCTCAGCCTATTGGCGGCCGAGGTGGGACATTGCTGCGGCTGGTGATTTGCTGACCAGCAGCTGATGCATTAGCCACGGCAAAAGCAGGAACAAGATGCTGGCAGAGGAATGGAGCCATTTACGGACACCGGGGGAGTGAAGGCAGGTTAGTCCCCTTTACTGTTTTATTTTATGGCAGCCTGGGCAGTGTATCTTTTTTTAGCTACAACAGGAGTTATCCTTAGGAGCCTTATCTTATATTGGGGTAGGCCTATACTCGAGTGTATATGGTATGTAGTTGCCACCTATCATTTAGCTGCTGGATCAAGTAGCAGCTGTAAGAAACATCTTTAATAGAAAAGCTTTGACTACAAGTACAATACACTATTAACACAAGAATATGGATCTAATTGGGTAGGAAAACAACATGTTAAAGATAGGATAAAATCTAAAGCTCGGAGACGCCATACACATATCAAGTAGTGACAGTCATCACTAAACCTCCAGGTTCTTCTCTCTTCATCCAGCAGTTGGATAAGGACTTGAGGATCCTGGACAATGGATTCTTCAGCTTGGGTGTTACATAGATCAGTAACATTGACTGTAATGTTCCAAAGATGATCCAAGGACAAGAAAACAATAGAAAACCAAACATGTCATGGAACCTCTCTGCCACTAAACTGATGATGACACACAATACAGAGATAAAGATGGAGCCAATAATGTACTTAATGATCCTATAATAGGGATCCAGAGAGTTGGTCACATTCCTGTTACATCTCATGTGTCTGATGTGAAGGTACAGAGAGGTGATAAGAAACAGCGAGGACAACAAAAATATAAGCAACGGACCAAACAAGCTCACATAGAACAAAGTATAAATTGCCTGAACTGGTTGTGTTTTTTGGGTTGAATTTGAGGAAACAAAGAGGCTATGTGTAGAAAAATAGACTAAATTGTTCAATGAGGTTTGGCCTATAGAATATAGAAAAGAAGCAACAACAAAGTGCTGGATCCTTTTTGAAAAAATCTTTCTAAGCCTCAAAAAGAAGACACTGTGAATGTTGGAGATCTTCAGATAGAAGACGACACCGAGTAGAGTGGACAACCAGATGGAGGAATACATAGAGGAGAAGAAAATTATTTGAATAACCAAGTCATGTATCGGAGAGGACATTTTATAGAATAATTCAGAGAATAGACTCAGCTGCACAACACATTGTAGAATCATCCTGGTTATCGTGATGGAGATGATGACTTGGTCAGACGTGGACATGGTTCTTCCTTTCCTCCAATCCATAACATAGACAGCTATAATGAACACGTGTGTCACTAATCCTAAAATGAAGGACATTTTGGTTGTAACAGAGATACTGATAAAAATTATAGGGTGTTCAGTCTTTACATAAGAAGTCATCTCTCCAGCAGTATTAGTGATCAGCACTGATCGAAGGTGATACAGGTTACGGCTGGTATAGAGAGGGATATTTTTATCTCTTGGAAAAATGCAAATCATAATGCAAAAAACAGCTCGATGGAAAATAGAACGATAGAAATGGATACAAATAAATCAGAAAGGAAAAAGTGAATCATGTCCAAAGTCAGGAATAGAGTAAATGTTACCACTGTACATTAAGCTTTTGTGACGTTTTACCTCTGCTCCATTAGAACACTACAATAACTATAATCAGTGACTACTAGAGTCTTAGCTAATCTAGACTTAGATGATGGTTACGTCAGAATTCCCAAAAAATCCTGACTAGAGATGAGCAAACTTTTGGAAAGTTCCAAGGTTGGCCAAACTTTCGCAAAATGCTTGGTTTTGGTTGAACTGGTTTCTCACAAACTGGCAATGAAATTAAATAACATATGTCTAACACTGCCAAAGAGCTCTAAAGACCTGTATAACACTTCTAGGAATGTATTTAAGTAGTTTTGAAGCATTTTTAAGGCTCAATTATGATGACAAGCGGTAACCCATGGTAACTAACAGCTTGTTTAATGCACTAGTGGTTGTTGGCAGATGCCTGCCAGTGTTATAGGACAACTGCAGCGCAATATACACTTATCGCCTATCTACAAGATAGGGGATAAGTGTTTGATCGCAGGGGGTCCGACCGCTGGGACCCCCCCGCGATCTCCCTAACGGTTGTAGTTCCCCCACATTAGGTGCAATATAGTCCCCCACATTAGGCTTGCAGTATGTTCCCCCACATTAGGTGCAATATAGTCACCCACATTAGGTGCAGTATAGTTCTCCCACATTAGGTGCAATATAGTCCCCCACATTACGTTGGCAGTATAGTCCCCCACATTAGGTGCAATATAGTCCCCCACATTAGCCTGGCAGTATAATCCCCCACATTAGGTGCAATATAGTCCCCCACATTAGGCTGGCAGTATAGTTCCCCCACATTAGGTGCAATATTGTCCCCCACATTAGGCTGGCAGTATAGTCCCCCACATCAGGTGCAATATAGTGCCCCACATTAAGCTGGCAGTATAGTCCCCCACATTAGGTGCAATATAGTCCCCCACATTACGTTGGCAGTATAGTCTCCCCACATTAGGTGAAATATATTCCCCCACATTAGGTGCAATATAGTCCCCCACATTAGGCTGGCAGTATAGTTCCCCCACATTAGGTGCAATATTGTCCCCCACATTAGGCTGGCAGTATAGTCCCCCACATTAGGTGCAATATAGTGCCCCACATTAAGCTGGCAGTATAGTCCCCCACATTAGGCTGGCAGTATAGTTCCCCCACATTAGGTGCAATATAGTCCCCCACATTAGGCTGGCAGTATAGTCCCCCCACATTAGGTGCAATATAGTCCCCCACATTAGGCTGGCAGTATAGTTCCCCCACATTAGGTGCAATATAGTCCCCCACATTAGGCTGGCAGTATAGTTCCCCCACATTAGGTGCAATATAGTCCCCCACATTACGTTGGAAGTATGTTCCCCCACATTAGGTGCAGTATAGTCCCCCACATTAGGTGCAGTACAGTTCCCCACATTAGGTGCAGTATAGTTCCTCCACATTAGGTGCAGTATAGTTCCCCCACATTAGGTTCAGTATAGTTCCCCACATTAGGTGCAGTATAGTTCCCCACATTAGGTGCAGTATAGTTCCCCACATTAGATGCATTATAGTCCCCCACATTAGGTGCAGTATAGTTCCCCCACATTAGGTGCAATATAGTCCCCCACATTACGTTGGAAGTATGTTCCCCCACATTAGGTGCAGTATAGTCCCCCACATTAGGTGCAGTACAGTTCCCCACATTAGGTGCAGTATAGTTCCTCCACATTAGGTGCAGTATAGTTCCCCCACATTAGGTTCAGTATAGTTCCCCACATTAGGTGCAGTATAGTTCCCCACATTAGGTGCAGTATAGTTCCCCACATTAGATGCATTATAGTCCCCCACATTAGGTGCAGTATAGTTCCCCCACATTAGGTGCAATATAGTCCCCCACATTAGGTGCAGTATAGTCTCCCACATTAGGCTGGCAGTATGTTCCCCCACATTAGGCTGGCAGTATAGTCCCCCAAATTACGTTGGCAGTATGTTCCCCCACAGGCATACAGCCTCCAGCCATAAAGTATGGCTGGAGGCTGTATGCCTGTGTACTGCCCCATTTCAGTGTTCCAACCACCGCTCCAGCCATAGCAGGACCGGAGGATCGGTGGTCAGAACACCGAAGGGACGCGCCGCTGGTAAACACTTACCTACTACCAGCGCGCGCTTCCTTGCTTGTACTCTTCTTCTCCGCTGCTCCGCGCTCAGTTGCCATGGGCGCACGCATGGGACGTCAGTGACGTCGCTGCGTGCACCTGCTCCCGGCGGTCCCCGCGTTTTTAAAGTAAACGCAGGCCGCAGGGACTTCACAGAGGCATCCTTGTGTTCCGAAAGCATCTTTCGGAACACAGGGATGTCCTAAGGCAAAAACACCCGGCGGGCCGTAGTTTGAGGAACCCTGCTTTACAGTATCCCCACCACGCTTACCACCACCAGCGCTATGTTTGACCACTGCTTCCACCATCACCACCTCTGTAACATACTCGCCACCTGTGAATCATCTCCTCCTTGTGGTCAATGCTATCCTTCGGCTTAGCACTAGGGAGGGGGAGTTAAAGCAGAAAAGATGGAACAAAGCATCTAGGATGGACATTTGCACAGCCCCATGTTACTGTAGACGATGAGAAATCCACTGACAGCTGGCTCACCTTGATATAGTCAGACTCTACTTCCTCCTCCTGAGAAGCCCTTGAACCAGTCAACAAGTCTACAAGGGCCTTACTCTCCTCTGAAACCACATAACATCTGGGAGACAGTTAGAACTTTTACTTGCTGACACAGCTGCTACTACTACCACCAGGCACCTGGATGCTGCTACCTTTACTGGTGCTGGTACTGCCTCCAACATTCTTTCTGGCAGAGGACATGGCAGGGGTGTTCTGTACTCTACACAGTCCAACACTCCCTTTACTAGACATATATATTTTTTAATGTAAAGGTTTTTACTCTTATCTGTTTGGGATAATTTATTACTCATCTACTAGTCAACTTTCACTTCAAATGCTTTAAACTGTATTGAGTACAACCTGATAAAAATACTTTGTGTGTGAATAAATCCAGAAAATATTTGTGAATGTGGTTTAGATGGCTAATGCATGTTCAATTTAAACACTTTCTATTGCGTTGTTATCTTAGACCCAGGAACGAATACTGTGTGTGGGAATAAACACATAAAATATACATAAATGTGCTTTAGATGGCTAATGCATACTAAATTTTAACGTTATTTATTGCATTGTTATCCTATACCCAGGTAGGACTACTGTGTGTGTGTGTGATGAAACCCCTAAAATATACGTAAATGTGCTTTAGATGGCTAATATGTGTTCGATTTTGTTTGCTTTTAATTGCATTATGTTACAACCAGGCAGAAATATTCTGTGTGCGAATAAACTCCCATTGTACACATACATGTGTTTTGGATGGCTAAGCTGTGTTCAAGATGCTTTATATATGTATTGCTAAAAAACAAATAAAAAAAAAACAGGACAGCCCACAGATTTGCTGACTTGTATAGATTTTTGTAAGTGATACTTGTTATAGACTGGAGCAATGCTGGCTGGGATTTGTAATGCAGGATCAGACTTCTGCATGTATGGACAGGAGGTCCCTGAGATCAGCCCATAGATTAATGCTGTGCTCAGCTTGCTGTGGATTTGCGGTATTTTATAAGATAGAATATGAGAAGGCTGTTAGTCTTCTGTAGGCTTTCTCCCTCTCTCACTGTCTCTGTCTTTAGAACACTCTCTGCACACAATAAATGGTCCTTTATCTGCGTCTAAAACCCTACAACCATTGCTGTGTCCTCTTGGCCTGGGACCATTAAATCATTATATAACCTAGGGTCATGTTATATGTGCTAGGAATGCCGGTCGACCTGATGTCATTGTAGTGCTCCATTACTTCCTGCTTCCTCTTGGCACCAAAATGTTATGTGTTGCTCATACCTTCTGTTATTATCTGCACATTGTTCGATCCATGTCAGCCTCAATGGGAAACGTTCAAAAGTCCAAAATTCGGGACAAATCCAGGTTTGCCGGTCTCGGCACGCTCATCTCTAATTCTGACCATTAGGCCTTTATGTAAACATCAAAACTTCCATGGCTAACAATTTGAGTCTAATGCTCCACATTACAAACATCACCTTTGTCTTATTTTGGGTATTCTCCTGACAGCTCCCACAGGCCTAGCATGATTATGACTTCTCAGGTCAGGAGCCACTCCCTCTCCCTGAGAGACTAAGGCCTCAGTTATACAGCAATTAAAAATTTTGCCTTTTTGGTTTTTCCTCTTTGCCTTTTAATAGCCAAAGTTCTTCCAATTTTTCAACTAAAGACCCATATGAGACCTTGTTTTATAGGTGAACAAATGTACTTTGTAATGACATCACTCGTTTTACCACATAATCTATGGCATAGGCCCAAAAATTTTTGGTGGGGCAATAAAAAAAAAAAAAGGCAATTTTAAAATTTTTGGGTGTTTACAATTCTGCACAGTGCACTTAAATAACATGTTGTCTTTATTCTGTAGGTCAGTATGACTATGATACCCAATTAATGTAGATTTTGTTTGATTTTTCCATTTTCGGGGCTGTGTGAGGGAGCTGGGATCTGTAGATTTTATCAGTGTCATTTTTGTTTTCATTTCTTTTTATTTATTTATTTTCTGGAATGTGATTTGACTAGAAAATTTTGAACTTTTGTATTTTGTGCAGTTTCATTAACATTATATTTGAATAGTTCGGACATTTATGGGAAGGGGGGGGGGTGGAGACAAAATATGTTTTTGCTAATATTGGGGAAGAAATAGCTATAAAGCTAATATGGATGGTCCAAACTATTTGGCCAATAGGTGAGCAAAGCGCCTCAACTTTTCATTGTAGAAATATAGCATTTCATGTCTTATCTGTATTCTGTGCTAGCAGTGTGCTGCTGTATTCTCCTGTTTGTAGTTAATATGGATGGATAGATAGAAGGAGAGGGGGAGGGGAGGCATCTACCTTACAAATTACCGTATTTATCGGGGTATACCACGCACCGGCCTATAACACGCACCCTCATTTTACCAAGGATATTTGGGTAAAAAAAGTTTTTTACCCAAATATCCATGGTAAAATGAGGGTGTGTGTTATAGGCCGGTGCGCGTGTATACCCTGATACACCCCCAGGAAAGGCAGGGGGAGAGAGGCCGTCGCTGCCCGCTTCTCTCCCCCTGCCTTTCCTGGGGTCTAGAGCCCTGCTGCCGGCCCTTCTCTCCCCCTGACTGTCGGCACCGCTGCCCGTTCTGTCCCCCTGACTATCGGTGCCGGCGCCGATAGCCAGGGGGAGAGAAGGGGCAGCGGCACCCATTGCCGGCGCCGCTGTCCCGTTGCCTCCCCCCATCCCCGGTGGCATAATTACCTGGGTCGGGTCCGCGCTGCTGCAGGCCTCCGGCGCGCGTCCCCTGCGTCATTGCTATGCACAGCGCGGCGCACTGACGTCATGCGCCGCGCCGTGCAGCGCATAGCAACGACGCCGGGGACGCACGCCGGAGGCCTGCAGCCGCGCGGACCCGACCCAGGTAATTATGCCACCGGGGATGGGGGGAGGCAACGGGGCAGCGGCGCCGTTTCTCTCCCCCTGGCTGTCGGCGCCGCTTCTCTCCCCCTGGCTATCGGCGCCGGCAATGGGGCGCCGGCACCGATAGTCAGGGGGACAGAACGGGCAGCGGCGCCGATAGCCAGGGGGAGAGAAGGGCCGGCAGCAGCGCTCTAGACCCCAGGAAAGGCAGGGGGAGAGAAGTGGGCAGCGACGGCCTCTCTCCCCCTGCCTTTCCTGGGGGTGTATCGGCGTATAACACGCACATAGACTTTAGGCTAAAAATGTTAGCCTAAAAAGTGCGTGTTATACGCCGATAAATACGGTAGATGGGAAGAAAGGATCTACTTAAGTAATATTGATGGATGAAGGAGAGGGATCTAATAGCTAATACAGAGGGAGTGGAAGCTATTTTGGAGGCAAAGAGAGGGTCTAACTACTATATGATGGGAAAGAGGGGTTAACACTATATTGGGGCACAGAAGTGGTTAACACTTTATTTGGACTAAGAGAGGTTTAACACTATTTTGGAGAAGGGAGAAGGCCTAACCTCTATATGGTGCACAGTGTTGGTTGTAACCACCAGACAGCAGGCATTGGTGGACTATGTACCATAAAGAGCTAGGTACATCACCACCCGACTGTGCCCCTGTACTAGAATTTTTTTTTTCTCAAGCCTGCAGATCCGTCACCTGCTCCTGAGCTGCTCAGACCAACAGGCCTGCTGACATCATCATTGAACCCCTCTTCCTATGACAAAAACTTTTATATACATAAAGCAAAGGAGGAGCGGAGATGTATACAGGAGAAAAAGTACCACAAGAGGACAGTGTTATATTAGAGAGGCAAAGGTGTCTGCAGTAATATGAGGAAGTATTACTTTACTGAGAGAGTAGTGGTTACATGGAATAGCCTTGCTGCAGAAATGGTCATTACAGAGAAGGAATTTGAGCATGCATGGGATATGCATAAGGCTATCATTTATATAAGATAAGACCAAGGACTATTTCTAGTATTTAGGATATTGGGCAGACTAGATGGGACAAATGGTTCTTATCTGCTTACAAATTATATGTTTCTATCCCAATCACTCCTCTCAGTTAGAACTTCTGATGTGTGATTGTGGCCTCCTTATTCCCCCTCAGCACAACCACCATAATGCCTTACAGTCCCAACCTTGCCTACCACCACTAGTGCTATGCTCGGCTACTGCACCCCCACCACCACCACCACCACCACCACCTCAGCAACATACTCCAAAGGCTGACTGTGACACAATTCCTTTACCAGACACATAAATCTAATGAAAACAATAAGCAGAGCTCCTCATAGGACAGTATGTTTTGAACAAGAAAGGATGTAAGCGGGTGAAGGATTCATAAACGTTTCAGTGGTCTTCTCACCTGGTACGGTTGTGTAACTGATACAACTACACAAGCGCATAAGATTAGTGGTGCAGCCTCCCAGTATCGGATCCAGCACTAAGCAAGCCGATTCAGAGCAGGATGTAGATATGGAGAAAAAAAACCTGGTTCCACGGCACAGTCCA
The DNA here is from genome assembly GCF_029499605.1 of Hyla sarda. Taxonomy (NCBI): domain Eukaryota; kingdom Metazoa; phylum Chordata; class Amphibia; order Anura; family Hylidae; genus Hyla; species Hyla sarda. The sequence continues at coordinate 225,384 of NW_026610402.1, forward strand.
CAGATTGATTGAATTTGTGGACTGCGCCGTGGAACCGGGTCTTTACCAGACACATTTCTTGGGTATTGTAAAAGATTTTGAAGTTGATATTTTTGGGGTGATTTTGCACTCATCTACTGGTCAAATTCAACATTCACTGCTTTGAACTGCATTGTTATCCTAATACCAGGTAGGCATTTTTGATAAAACCAAGAATATAAACGTACAGTCACTTTAGTAGGCTAATGTGTGTTGAATGCACATGCTTTTTAGTGTCTCAAACAGCAAGCAGCAAGAAAAGAAACGGAGTCACTTATAAAGCGTACATCATTTTTATTAATTCCGTAGAATGTACATACATGAAAAATATAAAATATGTAATCTCAAAGAGGAATACGGCTAAAAAGGTGGCATCACCGGCTGTGCACAACAGAAGCTGAGGTATATGTTAGTATATTATTTACTGGATCCTCTACAATAGAATACGAATTATAAGAGTAAACTAGCACACTCAAATTGCACAATTCAAATAATTAGCAGCATATAAAGGGTATACATCTCATAGTGAGAGCAAGGATGCTACATACAGGTAAAGTGCAGTGTGCATACAAACAAAAGAAGAAAACATTGTAGAGATACAGACCAATATAAGGGTATACCAAAGTGTAGCAGCAGATGGCAGAGACCGGGATAGCACCACTCCAACGTACGTTTCGGTACACAACCTTCGTCTGGGAGTCTCAAACAGGTAGATAGAATGCATGTTTGATGAAACCAAGAATATTCACATATAGTAGGTTTACGAGGCAGATGCTTGTCACTTGCACTTGCTTTTTAGTTCGCTGCTATCAAACAACTAGGAAGATATAATGCGTGTTTGATGGAACCAATAATATTCATGAACACTGTGTTACAAGGCAGATGCGTGTCACTTGCACATGCATTTTAGTTTGCTGTTATCACACAAGTAGGAAGACTAGGTTTGTGTCTGAACAATTTCTGTTTTAATTCTCCATGGGATGGGAAGAGTAAACCTTCTTGACTTCAGCACTGGGAGGATATATAAGACTTCTTCAGGTGCTGTTCTGGGCTGGTGATCAGACCTTTATTCTGGTCATGTTGGCTTGATGTTCAATATGTCTGTCTGTGCACATATCTTGAGTTTTACCATGGTTATCTGTCCTGTCTGAGATATAGATTTTTAGCCTGCTTTGGTTGCATACTTTGTCGGGTTTTAGTATTCTTGTATGATTGTTCTGCGTTTGCTTTGTGTTTCTTTAGTCTGTATTCACACTGTGTGTTTTGTCAGTTCTGTTTTGATCTTGTTTGATCCTGCATCTCTGAGGATAGAATCCTGTTTTAAGCCTTGTGCTAATGTCTGTCTCTCTGAGTGAGTGGGTCTTGTGCCTGTACCCTTTTTCTTGTATTTAGGATCTTTTTCTTCCTATGCCAGTATCCTGATCACTCAGTGGAGAGTGCCCACTGGCTAGGAGCCTATTTTAGTATTGATGTTCCTCCATGATTGGAGTGGGGTGTCTAGTGTGTTCCTTGTTCGGAGTCCAGTGTGAAAAGTGCTCTTTATTTCCTGACCTGTTTAGTGTTCTGACATTCAGTTAACCTGTTCATCCCCTGCATCTCCTGGTATTGTCTGCTGTAAACTTATCCTCATATCTAGTCTTAATTACATTATCAAATCTGCTGTTGGCAGATTGACAAGTAGGCAGGGAGAGTGGTTTATAGGGACAGCTTTAGGGAATCACTTCTCCCTGCCTCCCCTGTTCATAACAGTGTGTATGATGAAACCAAGAATATTTATGAACACTGTGTTTACAAGGCATGTGTGTGTCACTTGCACATGATGATTAGTTTGCTGCTATTTAACAACTAGAAAGATAATGCATGTTTTATTGAACAAAGGAAATAAATGTACAGTGTCTTTAGACTGATGTGTTATAATTGCACACGCTTTTTAGTTCGCTGCTATGTCATAACCAATAGATATACTGTTTGCACGATTAATCCCTGAAGACATGAGTAAAGGTGCTATGTTTGTGGCTTTTAAAAGCCAGAAATCCCTCGGATTGAATTGCAAGTAGGAGACACGTAAAAATTAGGACCTTAATTCTGGCGCTGCCTCTCTTGAACAAACAGTGGATGGAGTCCAAAGTATTTGGAACTGAAGATTTATTGGTGCAACAATAAGTTTTGAGTCCGTGCCGGACTCTTCATCAGGCATAGATTCATGTGTAAACATACAGTTTTCAAAATCCCGGGTAAACAGTACCACCGGGTCATGAGGTCAGTGACGTATACAACATGTACATCTAAAACCATTTAAACTAATGCACAAACTACAGGAATCAACCTATTAACAAACAGGCAGCAGATAAATAAAACATATGTGCACAGATGTGCATAAAAAATATCAATGTATGTGATGCAATGTAGCGCTGTTCCAGGACACTGTGCCGCGGCATGTCATGAATGAAGCCAGACCGAGGCTAGTAAACAAATGATAGTAAACAGATGATAGTAAGAAAGCATTGAATGTTCAGATCATGATGCTCTGACAGTATTCGCGTCTTGTTACATGGGAGAGCAGTGAGGACATGTTACTATGATGTCCAGATCGTGATACCCTGCAAGAGCATCTGAAATAATAGCAGGACCTTAGGATAACCTGAAAGGATAGGAAGAGTATGTGCCTGGAGACCGGTGATGTTTCCAAATATATGATTATACAATTATCATATTATGAGCATAAACATGATGATCATGGAATCCATGTAGATTATTGTTATAATAAACACAGGAGCCCTGATATGATTTTGTTAGGGCATGACGTATTGTTGGGGTTTAGTTCCATAATTAGTGGCATAACATATAGAATATCACAGAATTTTGCACATAAAAAATGCACAATATTCATGAGATTGTAGCGTTATCCAATGCTAAAGGGGGAGACTGCATAAGATATTATCATGTTACAGTACGCACAGGAACCATCATATAATTTGGTTAGAGCATGGAATATCATGGAACTGTATGAATATATAACAATGTCACTGATATTCTTGGTGATATATAATATGGATTAACCAAATTCTTGCGCAAATTGGTAAGAATGCACACCAAAGAAAAGAGATGCATAAAATTGTATATATGGAAAATAATTATATATATATATATATATATATATATATATATATATATATATATATATATTGTAAGGATTCCTCCTTGGGGATTAGCTCCGGGATCGTCCTGGACACTGCCACGGGACACGTTTCCACTCAATAAACCCGCAGACAACGGTTATTCATGCACATCTGGCACCTTGCCAGCTTTATTTAGACAGGTTGCAGGTAAAACAAAACATAACTCAGGAACAAACCAAAGTCCTAGACCGTCTGGTCACTGACTACACATATCAGCATGCCCTGACTACTAACTGGTGAGCTACCCTCAGCCAGCATAAAACATGTGCCCCTGCAACCTGTTACTCACAGTTCACACCACTTCTTCACTTCTTGGACTGCTCACAGTTCGCTGTGTGTTTCCTCAACAGGGTCCGTGTGTCTCCCCCTACAGCGACATGCTGTTACCCAGGGAGAGCCCCAACTATTCTGTTTCTTTTCCTTTTAAACACACTTTCCCTTCCTGATACCTCATTAATCAGGCCACAGGTGGAGCATTCTGCAGAGATAGCAAGGGAAATACACCCTTTCCTTGCCACACTGCCACATATCCCCCCCTCTCTGCTCAGACCACCGGGAAGGAGCACTTGTATTCAAAAGGCAGAGTCCAACTGCCTTTCCTTTTCCTTGAACAACTACATCCAACAGGTTTTGAGGCACTTGGCTTCCTTCATCAGTAGATTTTATCTGCACCACTTCAATGGTGCACCCTTCTTTCATTCGCACTTTCAGCCACCGAGCACAAGACTTTTGGTCACCTTTGACAAATTCCTTGTAAAAAGCTCCATTCATGTCACACCTTTCCCACACCAGGTTCTTCATCTTGGTCTGTGCAGTGCTCTGGACACTAGGTGCGGACAAGGCAGATGCTCTAGGCCATTGCCTTCTTCTGTCACTGGTATGACCATTGCACGAACTTTGCTGGTGGCCAACCGAGCCTGTATCACCCATTTGCAGGTCTTCTAAGTCATCCTCCACAATTTCAGGAGGCTTCCCTTTAATGCACCTGTCCATCTTCTCCTTGAGACGGACTCTTCTCCAAATTCTACTTCTGCGGACTTTCTTCCGATGTTTTCTGGAACTAATCAAGCGCCTCTCAGGGATTCTACCACGACCAAGTCTTCTATCACAGTGACCTCTTTTTAAGGACTCTGCTTTCTTATTAGCCCTTTCTTTAGGGACACCAACCTTCACAGGCTCATTTTTAGGCTGAGAACTCTTGGCTCCTTTAGGCAGTTTTTCACCTGCACCTTCAGATGTGTCACTGACTTTACTTGCAGCTTCTGCAGTTATCTCTGGTTTAACTTCTACCTCAGAGAACTTCTCTGCCTCAGAATTTTCACCATCCAATGTCAATATCTCTGCAGCTTCAGAGGACTTCCCATATGGTTTCACCTCAGTCTCAGCTTCAGAGGACTTCCCATATGGTTTCACCTCAGTCTCAGCTTCAGAGGACTTCCCATATGGTTTCTTCTCATGGTCTTCAGACTCTACTGTTTCTTGCGTCCATTGTTCAGACTCCGCCTTTTTTAGAGAAAGCATCCCTGTCTCCAGTAGCTTTTGCCCCACAAGCAGTTTTTCTTCTTTTACACGGACGGCTGTGGCTTTGGCCTCAGTTTCCATCTGAGACACTTTTAACCTCTCGTTAGCCAGTTCTACTATAGCTTGGTCACGGCTTTCTTTTAGGACCTTCATGTCCCCTTCCAGCTTTAAACATTTCTGCTGCTCACTCTTGAGCTTAGCAGAGTTCTTCTTCTCACTTTCCAGCAATTATGTCAAGTTTTTGACAGTATCCTCCAGAGACAGCAGTTGTTCTTTCATCTGCTCATTGTCTTTATTCAGTTGCGCCATCTTGGACACTTTATGCTCATAGACTTTTAGCTGAGCCTCTTGTTCAGAGAGCTGAGTACCCAGTGAATCCAAGGCAGCTGCGCGAGACTTAATATGCGTTTCGTTCTGCGCCTCCAGGCTCTGCACTTTATGAGCCATTACCACTTTCTCCTTCTCCAGCTCTTCCATGGCTACCAACCTAGCCTTGTGTTCACTTTGTAGAGCCAGATATGCCCCACACAGGACATTCACTTCTTCATCCTTGAATGAGATCTGCTTGGCCAAAATCTCCAATTCTGTCTCCTTGCTGGTCATAAGACCCTGGGAGCGGGATAGTTCATCCTGCAGAGCCGCAAACTCACTTTTGTGGCGCTCCATATCTTTCTGCAGCTGAAGCATCGCTTCCTGCTCTTTATTCAAGTCTGCAATCATTTTTTCTTTCTCCTCTGTCAGGTGATGAACTACTTCTTCCTTTTGAGACAATTTAGCAGAAACCATCTGTAAGGTTTCTTCAAGGTTCTGGATCTGCTCCCTTTTTTTACCAAGACCAGCGCGTTTTTTCCGAGATCTCTTACTTACAGCTGCTGGACCTTGAGACATTCTCTTGTCCTCTGACAGTCACCTGTCCTTGGCCTGTCTCTTCCTTCAAGCCAACTTGTTCAGACTCTTCTCCACCTTTAGGAGTAGTCTCCCCCTTTTCAAGGGTCTTGGCCACTTGGGCTTCAGGGTAGTTCCTGGACAGTCTCTCTGGACTGTCTCTCTGCTCACTGGCAGACTTCTCTTTCACTTCAACACTGTCTCTCTGCTGCCCAGCAGAAAGGTCTAGGGCTCCTTGGTCTGCAACAACATCTGGTCCAGTGGTTCGACCTTCCTGGTCACGATCCATATGTGGTCCAGACGTGACATCTCCTTCACTCAGGACTCTGTCTGTGACAGTAAGCGCAGCACCCAGCTCCACATGTACTCTCTTCAGTACTTCTGCATTATCCACAGACATCTCTGTAGCTTCTTTTCCAGTCACCTCTTCCAGATGACCGCGCAACTCTAGCCCCACCTTGGGCTCATCTTCAGCTGGCGGATGGAACCCATGTTCCTGTACCTGATCCGTTTCTGGTTTCACTGAAGATTCTGTTTCAGTCAGAGGCACACTTGTCACTTGAGTCACTGGATCCTCTTGGACTTGACTCACGGTCTGGTCTTCAGCTCCCCCAGCAGTCTGGCAGACCCCTATCTGACCTACGTCTAGTGACTGCTGACACTCCCCGTCCTCAGCCTCTGCTGAGTAATTCTCCACTAGTGTGTGGTGCAAGTCAAGTGTTGTGAGCCTATCAGGTGTACCAGCTCTAGGTACCCGACAGTCTTCCCATAATTGCTGAAAAAATTGAAAATCCATCCCCAGTACTACATCATACTCCAAGGAGGGCTCTATTGCAACCTTGTGACCTATAGTACCATAGCGAGTAGAAATACAGACATTAACCATTTTATATCCCCAAATACCAGCCTGCATAGACATTATAGCGGGGTCTGGCTTTCTCCTGCTGGACTTTACCAGACTTATTACACATTTTGGATCTAACAAAACCGTCATCTTTTTACCTTCTATTTCCAGCTCACACAGGTTTTCTTTTGTCCTGTCAGAGGGGGCAGCAGTTCTCTTTACATCTGAACACATCAACATAAGTTTTTCAACAAAAACATTATCAGATTGCACATGTTCAAAATTTACAGGACAGTTCATAGCACTAGGACCTAACTCAGGGAAAGTGTGTTTTGTTAAATTTTTTCCCAGTCCTGCATTTAACATTTTCTGTTCACCAGATTTTTTCAATCCGATCTGCACAGTGTGAACAGTCTCATCAGTCTTCATGAGGGGTCCCCCACCCTCACATGATTTTGCAACTGGACATAGGTTGGTACCACCTTGAACACTGTTCACACAGTCAACTAGGGAAACACCACCCTCCGCCTCAGCATTTTTATGCACAGTCCCATCGTTCTTATGTACAGTCTCATAGTCTCTAAACATGGCCCCCATAACCCCTGGAACAGTCTTACCAGAATCTCTTGCCGTCCAATCGGTTAAGGGCTGGCGCTGGATACCTCTCACGAGCTTCTCTGCTGCAGAACATCGCTCCACTTGCTCTTTAAGTAGCTCTGCAACTTTAAACCCAGCATCACTGTTAGGCTGCAGTGCACTCTGTAGTCTTGCAGCTTGGCTTACTCCCACTTGAGTCAGGATCTCTGTCTTGACTTTCTCATAGTCCCGTAAGATCTTTGGATCCAGTTCACAATGAACTTTTTGGGCCTCTCCTCCAATGAATCCATACATCAAGTTTCCCCAGTGTGTCTTGGGCCATGCCTCATGCGTAGCAATCTTTTCAATCTCTGCTAAGCTTGCTTCCTCTTGCGCTGCAGCCGTCTGCAACAAAGCACTTATCAGGACATCCATCTTGCAATACTTCAAACCTTGCAAACACAGCACAGTCCTCTGCCGAAATGTCAGCCGCTTGCCAACAAAATTTTCCGTTGCCCCTAGCAACGCCTTTATACACAGTCTCAAAACGTAATCTGCACTCTGCAGGTGGCCCGTCCACCTGTCTCCTTACTTGAGAAAGAGCGCCCACTCGCTTGATGCGATCTGTTGCCCTTAGCAACAACTTCACCACAGGCGCAGTCCTGCTCTTGTACTCCACAGCTGGGCTCGTCCCACTGTCTCCTCTCTGAGAAAAAGAGTTCCCACTTGCAACATGCACGATTATTTTCTCTTGGCAACAACTTCACTGCAACTCTACCACTGGTGGCTCCTAGCAACGTGTTTGCCCGCATCCTGCACCAATTGTAAGGATTTCTCCTTGGGGATTAGCTCCGGGATCGTCCTGGACACTGCCGCGGGACACGTTTCCACTCAATAAACCCACAGACAACGGTTATTCATGCACACCTGGCACCTTGCCAGCTTTATTTAGACAGGTTGCAGGTAAAACATAACTCAGGAACAAACCAAAGTCCTAGACCGTCTGGTCACTGACTACACATGTAAGCATGCCCTGACTACTAACTGGTGAGCTACCCTCAGCCAGCATAAAACATGTGCCCCTGCAACCTGTTACTCACAGTTCACACCACTTCTTCACTTCTTGGACCGCTCACAGTTCGCTGTGTGTTTCCTCAACAGGGTCTGTGTGTCTCCCCCTACAGCGACATGCTGTTACCCAGGGAGAGACCCAACTATTGTTTCTTTTCCTTTTAAACACACTTTCCCTTCCTGATACCTCATTAATCAGGCCAAAGGTGGAGCATTCTGCAGAGATAGCAAGGGAAATACACCCTTTCCTTGCCACACTGCCACAATATATATATATATATATATATATATATATATATATATATATATATGAATATGCAAAGCAGCTTATCACACCACCTTATTCAGGTAGTGTTCCCTGGTATCAGCTTAGCTCCTGTTAAGGAATATGAAAAGCTAATTGGGATTTATGCCAAGCCAGACTACTTCCCAAAAGGAAAGTTTCTACCCATCTGCAGACAGCTGTTTTGTGGTTATTGAAAGAGCTTTATTGTCCGTTCAGTCATTACAAGTCATACAATAAATTACAATCACACAAAGCATGACAATACAATACACAGCAAAGGTTCCCTAAGCTATACATCGTACATCATGCTACTCTAACACTCCGCTCAATCCTGTAATAGAAAAGCACAAGAGATCGAACAACAAAACAATACAATCTGTGATCGGGGTAGGGGCGTGGGCTGTGGGGCGGTATGGGCGACTATGTGGGGGTGGGGAGGGGGCGGATCACAGGGCCAAACTGCTGGGCTGTATCTTCAAGGGGACATGGGAGAAGGGGAGGGGTCTTCACTCCTCTTCTTCCTCATCAACGGCCGGGTTGTCCAAGATGGAGTAGTCTCTAAGCAGGCTCTTGATGAACCTGCGGCAGTCCCGGACGGACATGTTCTCCCTGTTGATCACGAGTCGGTTCCTGGCAAGCCACACTGCGTCCTTAAAACAGTTCATAAGGCGCCAGGCCTCCTGGATGGCCTCCACGTCGTGGGTCCCAGGGAACAGACCGTAAAGCACCGAATGGTACGATAGGCAGCTCCTGGGTACAGAGTCTCTGAGTTCATGTTCCAGGGCGTTCAACAGACCCTGTGCAAAGGGACACTGCCAAAACACGTGAAAAGATTTTTCCTCCACGTAGGGGCACCGAGGGCAGTACCGGGTCTTGCACAGGTTGCGGGCATGCATGAACGACCTGAGAGAGAGTACTCCCTTGACGGCCATCCACGACAAGTCCTTGTGTCCATTGGTAAGCCACTTTGAGGCCACATTAGTCCAAACTGTCTCTGCAGTGGCTGCGGGGAGTCCCGGAACAAGCTCAGTCAAGTCCTTAGCTCGGATGAGCTTGTTGATTGTCTACGGCTTCCATAGGTCGGGTTTCAGTCCTTCCAGCTGCTGCTCCCTCACAAACCGAACAACATCCCCATTGAACCAGGGAGCGTTCCAGTTGTAAGGGATGGAGCTGTCCCACTTGTCCCAGCCCAGCTGTCTCCAGACATATGCAAAGGAGGCCCTCAGCAGAGTGGGGATATCGGGTATTCCCTTCCCACCCTTGCGGGGCTCCTTGTACATCACAGTCCTCTTGACTCTGTCCATTTTGCCCCAGATGAAGCAAAACACTGTCCGGGTGATGGCCTTGCAAACAGTGGAATGGGGAGGCCAGGCCTGTGCGGTATACTGGAGCACAGGCAAAACTTCACTCCGCAGGACAAGTGCCTTGCCTTCAATCGAGAGCTTTCTGGAGCTCCACAGTCTGATCTTAGAGTTCATCTTTCCTAGTCGGTCTTGCCAAGACTTAAGGGCCGCTCCTTCCTTCCCGAACCAGAAGGGAGCGGAAGAAGCCAGGTGCCATTCCCCGAAGAGCATGGCTTCCAACTTCCCGCAGTTGACTTTTGCCCCCGAAGCTCTGCAGACAGCTGTTTTTTTTTTTTTTTTTTGATTGAAAGAGCTTTATTTACCGTTCAGTCATTACAAGTCGTACAATAAATTACAGTCACACAAAGCATGATAGTACAATACACAGCAAAGGTTCCCTAAGCTATACATCGCACACCATGCTACTCTAACATTCAGCTCAATCCTGCAATAGAAAAGCACAAGAGATCAAACAAAAACCAAATAATACAATCTTTGATCGGGGTAGGGGTGTGGGCGACTATGTGGGGGTAGGGAGGGGGCGGATCACAGGGCCAAACTGTTGGGCTGTATCTTCAGGGAGACATGGGAGAAGGAGAGGGGTCTTCACTCCTCTTCTTCCTCATCAACGGCCGAGCTGTCCAAGATGGAATAGTCTCTAAGCAGGTTCTTGATGAACCTGCGGCAGTCCCGGACGGACATGTTTTCCCTGTTGATCACGAGGCGGTTCCTGGCAAGCCACACTGCGTCCTTAAAACAGTTCATAAGGCGCCAGGCCTCCTGGATGGCCTCCACGTCGTGGGTCCCAGGGAACAGGCCGTAAAGCACCGAATGGTACGATAGGCAGCTCCTGGGCACTGAGTCTCTGAGTTCATGTTCTAGGGCGTCCAACAGACCCTGTGCAAAGGGGCACTGCCAAAACACGTGGAAAGATGTTTCCTCCACGTAGGGGCAACGGGGGCAGTACCGGGTCTTGCACAGGTTGCGGGCATGCATGAATGACCTGAGAGAGAGACCTCCCATGACGGCCATCCACGACAAGTCCTTGTGTCCATTGGTAAGCCGCTTTGAGGCCACATTGTTCCAAACTGTCTCTGCAGTGGCTGCGGGGAGTCCCGGAACCAGCTCGGTCAAGTCCTTAGCTCGGATGAGCTTGTGGATTGTCTTTGGCTTCCATAGGTCTGGTTTCAGTCCTTCCAGCTGGTGCTCCCTCACAAACCGGACAACATCCCCATAGAACCAGGGAGTGTTCCAGTTGTAAGGGATGGAGCTGTCCCACTTGTCCCAGCCCAGCTGTCTCCAGAGGGGCATGAGAAGCAAGCGAGACATGGACCTGCCCGCTGAGCTAGTCTTTTCTACAAGAGTCCTCTGCACGGTGACACATGCAAAGGAGGCCCTCAGCAGAGCGGGGATGTCGGGTATTCCCTTCCCACCCTTGCGGGGTTCCTTGTACATCACGGTCCTCTTGACTCTGTCCATTTTGCCCCAGACGAAGCCAAACACTGTCCGGGTGATGGCCTTGCAAATGGTGGTATGGGGAGGCCAGGCCTGTGCGGTATATTGGAGCACAGGCAAAACTTCACTCCGCAGGACAAGTGCCTTGCCTTCCATCGTGAGCTTTCTGGAGCTCCACAGTCCGATCTTTGAGTTTATCCTTCCTAGTCGGTCTTGCCAAGACTTAAGGGCCGCTCCTTCCTTCCCGAACCAGACTACAAGAATTTGAATGAAGTCCGGCTTAACAGCAAAGGGGAAGGGGGCGGAAGAAGCCAGGTGCCATTCCCCGAAGAGCATGGCCTCCGACTTCCCGCAGTTGACTTTTGCCCCCGAAGCTCTGCCGAAGTCCTCGCAGGTCTGGACGAGTGCAGTCACCGAACGCTGGTCAGCGCAGAAGACGGTCACGTCGTCCATGTACAGCTGTTTTGTGGTTTTTGCCACTCATCAGTACAGAGCAGGGTGATCTGGCTTGGCTGGGATAAGAGGCTTGAGAGCAGCTAAAGGGGATGAGTATTTATCTCAGGGAGAGATTACCACTCCTGGTATGACGGAGCTTCATAAGGCCATTTTGCACTCCGCGGGCATTCTGGGTAGGGGAATATGCAAAGCAGCTCATTACACCACCTTATTCAGGTAGTGTTCCCTGGTATCAGCTTAGCTCCTGTTAAGGAATATGAAAAGCTAATCAGGATTTATGCCAAGCCAGACTACTTCCCAAAAGGAAAGTTTCTACCCATCTGCAGACAGCTGTTTCGTGGTTTTTGCCACTTGTCACTACAGAGCAGGGTGATCTGGCTTGGCTGGGTTAAGAGGCCTGAGAGCATCATACCAGGAGTGGTAATCTCTCCCTGAGATAAATACTCATCCCCTTTAGCTGCTCTCAGGCCTCTTGTAATGACTGAATGGAAAATAAAGCTCTTTCAATCAAAAAAAACACAAAACAGCTGTCTCACTTTTTGCGTGTTGTGTGTTCACAGGATTTGTCAGGATGCGGTAGCCCTTCTGGGTGTCCCTCCTGGCGGTCTAGGGGAGGTGTGTGTGGCCATTAGGTTCCGCACCTCCCTGCAAACACCCCTGGTACTCCTGCTTTGGCAGGGTACCTACCGTTATCGGCTCTGCGGGCAGATACCTTGGCTAATGCCAAGGGGGATGCCGGGAGCATTTGTGGTCCCCTAGTAGCTTCGGCGAAAAGGGACATCGAACCTGGAACCTCGCAGGTACCTTTTGGTCCGGAGGCGAAGGGTAAGGTTTGTTGGGGGGCCTCTCTCCTATCGGAGAAGGGCTTGCGATAGACCGCATCCTTTGTGCACGTTTTTTTTAGTGTAACACGTTTGCACTTTTTCTTGCACTTTGGGTGAATCGAGAGCACGTTCCTCGGCTTTAGATAAAAAAGTAAATAAAAAAAAACAGCTGTCTGGTAGAGATTTTGCATAGTACGATTGCAGTACTTTTTGTTTTTATTAGAACTGCAATTCTCGAGAGCATACCACCTGAAGATCATCTCCTGCCTGCCTTGGAAAAATCTGAAGAAGGAGAAGATCTTGAAGACTGCAGCTCCGGAAGAAGCCGACGAAGAACTTGGAAAAAGGGAATCGGCGGTGAATTCCGGAACTTCGGTGAAGACGAAGGCGGCGCAGAATCTTTTTGAAGAAACTCGCTGCCTCTGGAGAAGATTTGCATAGCTCCTCCCACCCGGGAAAGAAGACTTTGCGAAGAATCTCCACAAGCAAGAAAGCGTAAAAGAGCCTGCTGGAAGAAGCCATGGCCTCAACCAGCAAGTCCACCCAGGAGGCTGCAGGTCAAGGCCTGGAGGTCCAGCCCCAACCACAGCAAGCTTCAACCTCCACCACAGCAAGGCAGAAGGGCGGCAGAATCCCCAACCTGGAAGCTCCAACCCTGGAGCCCTGGATGAGGCAGACTGTTGCCTTGAAGCTGAAGCCTGTGGACGGAAGAGTGCCGGACATGTCCCACGACGTGTTCTGAAAGAAGATGCTGGTGGATCAAGGCTTCTCCACGGCTGACACCCTCGGAAGTGCAACTTTTCTGTTTGGAATCTTCTACATCTCCTTTGCCACCATTGGAACCTGTAGAAGATACTGGGAGGCGGTGAAAGCGGCGAGTCCCGAATCCCCTTTCTCTCGCTTTGTGGGCAACTGCCCTATTCAAAGAGAGGAGAGGCGGGTGACGGTCTCAATACGGAACCCAAACACCACAGGCACGGACATCTCAACCTTCCTGAAGCGCTTCTGCACCGTGGTGAGGGAGCCCACGCGCATCCTTAACTCCCTCGGAAACTGGACCTGCAAGTGGTCTGTGGTCGTCAGACTGAACAAGAACCGACTTTCTCCTTGGGCAACTTCACAGGACTTATCTTCTACCCAGACATGCTGCAGACCTGCAGGAGATGTGGCAAGATGGGCCTCGAGGGCAAGGACTGTAAAGAGGATGCCTGCAGGTTTTGCCGTGTGACAGGTCACACGACCAAGGATTGCCCCAAGAGCAAGACCTGCAACCTCTGCGGATTGGCGGCCCACAGCTACAAGGACTGCCCCCAGAGGGAGAGAACATGGGCATCTGTGGCAGCAAGAGCACCGAAGCCAGACCCAGCTCCGGAGCCAGCAGCACGGATGGCCAAGCCGACCAAGGAGGGTAAGAAGACGAAAGCCACCACCCCTGCCCCGTCCCTCCCTCTCCTGCCCCTTCCCTCCCTCTCCTGCCCCTTCCCCTCCTGCCCCTTCCCCTCCTGCCCCTCCCCCTCCCGCCCCATCCCCAGCCCCTCCCGCCCCGGCCCCTAAAGCCCCCCCCCCCCCGCCCCACCCAGCCTCCTTTCTCTCCTGGCCCAGCAGCACCTAACCCCTCTCCAGTTGCTGGTGCTTTCTCTTCTGAGGATTTTCCTGTGCTTCCTCCCCCAGGTACCATACAGAGGAAAGGAAGGGACAATGCATCAGCTGAGTCCCACAAGAGAAAGATTATCGAGACCTTCGAGACTTCTCAAGCTTCAGACGAAGAGGAGATGGAGCAGGCCCAAGCAGAGCAGGTCTGCGAGACCCCCCATGCTCCAGATGGAGAGGAGGAGATGGAGCGGGCCCAAGTGGAGCTAGTCCAAGCTCAGTCTATGGAGGAGCTGCTGCAGGACCCAGAGGTCAAAGAAATCCTAGGCGCACCGGCCAACCCGGTCTACGACGAGCTCTTGGAAGGGCGCTATGAGAAGAGGACCCGCCCGACCGGAGTGGTAACTAGTATCTGAACTTACCTCTCTTTTTATTCCCATGGCTGATCTCAACATCTTCTGCATTAATGTGAGGAGTATTAGAGCTAGGTTTAGATTTCAGACTGTCCTTACGTTCTTAGATTCTCAGAGGTGTGATGTTTACATGCTGTAGGAATGTGCTTTGTCTGCTTCTAGGTCTTACAACCATCTGGCCAGGCGGTGGTCTCACGGCCCTTCCTACTGGTCTGGTGGGGGTAACAGTTGGTCTGCGGGGGTGGCCATCCTGATCAGGGGAGGTAACTTTGCACTTGATTCCGTCCGGGAGCTCTTCTGTGGCAAACTTCTCGTCGCAGATGGTTCCTGGGCGGGTGAGCCCGTGCGGCTCATCAACGTGTATGCCTCCCCTGAGAAGAATGTCCGACTGAAGGTTCTCCAGGCCCTGCGGGCTCAGCTCGCCACCACTAGGGCAGTAGTGTTGGGTGGTGACTTCAACTGCCCCATTGAGCTGGACGGGCGCAGTTCTGGCACATCCGCCACTTCACTTCGAGAGCAGTCAGAAAGGTGTCGTACTCTATGGTCCCCTGCTTCTTTTCTGACCACAGGGCCATTCGATTTCGGGGGACTCTGGGCCATGGATTCCCACCTGGCCCAGGCTCCTGGAAGTTGAATTGTGCCCTGTTGGAGCAGAGGGAGGTAATGGAGGAACTTAGGAATGCGTACCTTGTATGGCGTAATGACAAATGTCTGTTTAACTGCATCAGCGATTGATGGGAATATGTTAAAGTCGAGTTACGTTGTTTCTTTCAGGCAAAAGGCAGACAACAGGCGTGTGCGAAGAAGTGGGACTTCAGGAAACTGCAGCGCGAGCTCCGGTCCCTGCAGGACCTGCTCCAGTGTGGCTGGGACGTCAGGGAGGAGCTGGAGGAGACAAAAAAGAGCTTGAAAAGGCAATTTGAGGAGGAATCCAAGCGAATCGTCTTTCGTTCCAAGGTGGAGAACCTGGAGAAGGGTGAGAAGTGTAACTCTTTCTTTTTCAGGAAGCTCCATGCTGGCCACACACCACTGACTGAGCAACGAGATGAGACCGGACACATGAGGAGGGGCAAGGAGGAGGTGGTGGGGGTCGTCTCTGACTTCTACAGCAACCTCTACGCCCCCAAGTCATCCGACCCCGAAGCCGCCGAGAGGTTCCTGTCAGGTATCACTAACGTGGTTGATCCTGCAGGTGCGGCGGCTATGGACGATCCCTTGACGGTGGGGGAGCTGCTCTCTGCCGCTAAATCCTTTAAGCCCGGCAGGACACCGGGCAGTGACGGTCTCCCGGCCGAGCTCTATGTAGCGCTGGGTGACCTGATCTGCCCGGACCTGTTGGAGGTGTACGAGGAGATGGTGATGGGGGGGCAGAATGCCTCCGTCGTTGAGGGAAGGGATGATCACGATCTTGTATAAGCGGAAGGAGGAGAGATGTGACCTGAAAAACTGGCGTCCCATCTCTCTCCTGAACGTGGACTACAAGATCCTCGCCAAGGTGCTGGCCAACAGGCTGAAATCTGTCATCGGGCAGATTGTTTATCCGGACCAGACCAGCGGCATTCCTGGTCGCAGGATTGCTGACAGCCTTGCCCTTGTGAGAGACACGGTCCATTACATCCAGGACCGTGGTCGCCACGCTGCCCTGGTCAGTTTAGATCAGGAGAAGGCGTTCGACCGTGTCTCCCACGCATTCATGGACAGGGCTTTGCGCAGGCTAGGTCTGGGGAAGATGTTTTGCTCTTTTGTTAACATGTCCTCACTGCTCTCCCATGTAACAAGATGTGAATACCGTCAGAGCATCATGATCTGAACATTCAATGGAGCAACACGTCACTACGGCTTTCTTACTATCAATTGGTTACTAGCCTCGGTCTGATTCCACGAAGTAACGGAGTAGCACATCACTACGGCTTTCTTACTATCCTCCGCTTACTTACTATAATTTGTTTACTAGCCTCGGTCTGGCTTCATTCATGACATGCCGCGGCACGGTGTCCTGGAACAGCGTTACATTGCATCAGATACATTGATATTTTTTATGTGCATCTGCGCACATGTTTTATTTTTCTGCTGCCTGTTGGTTAATAGGTGGATTCCTGTAATTTGTGCATTAGTTTAAATGGTTTTAGATGTACATGTTACGTCACTGACCTCATGACCATAATATGTCTAGGGGCGGAGTACCCCTTTAAATGACATCATGAGTCAGCAGCTTTACAAATTAAAGGGGTACTCCGCTGCTCAGTGTTTGGAACAAACTGTTCCGAACGCTGGAGCTGGGAGCTCGTTACGTCATAGCCCCGCTTCCTCATGACGTCACGCCCCGCCCCCTCAATGCAAGTCTATGGGAGTCCATAGACTTGCATTGAGGCGGCAGGACTTGACGTCATGAGGGGCTATGTTGTCATGAGCTCTTGGGGCCGGCTCCAGCGTTCGGAACAGTTTGTTCCAAACGCTGAGCAGCGGAGTACCCCTTTAATGAAACACCCCTGACTATAATATACACTCACTACCACACTGATATTCCAGGGTTTTTCCTTTCATGGATTCAGGTACCAATTGATGGAGCAAGTTATGAACTCAGGAAAAAAAAAAAACATCTTAAGGAGAAAACAAGAAAAACATCATCAGAAAACCATAGAACCTTCTAAAGAAAGCATTATTGATATGTAACATTCAAGGCCTGAGCTACAGGCAGCAAAGCCAAATGTACTGAGTAAATAGAGTCCATTTGCTTACACAGAATGGAATAAGATCAAATGCATGAAACGTTCACTGCACAGACTGTTCTGGAAAGTGAAAGGAGTAAATAAAAACGTTTTACCTGTGGTTGTTAAAGGGGTACTCCACTGAAAAATGTTTTTTTCTAAATCAACTGGTGCCAGAAAGATAAACGGATTTGTAAATTAAGAAAAACTATGTAGATGTGTGCAGCTCATAACTATTACGCACCGAGGTCAAACAGGGCAAGCAACTATACCTTAATTGCTAAAAAAGGAAAACCAAAAAATGCAGTGTAGCCCGGACCTTCTAGGTGAGTATAATATGGATATACGAGGATCGTGCTTCAATAATAATTATCATTTATTATAAAATATAGATAAGATTTCGGCACTTCTCACAGGGCCCTTGTGAGAAGAACATACATAATAAAAGGCAACCTAACAATGTATTAGGCAATAGTATTAAAATTATACACTTGGCATAGAGTAATAGAATAAAATAGCAGAGTAAGATCTGTACCATACAAATATATTAGAAAGTTGCTCTTCTAGATGTTTAGGGTAAATATGTCCCTTTTTAGATACAGTAGCAAACAGTCTGTATTATTAGAAATTGTTACCGGTCTGTAAATTGTAGCTCAGGCGGTGAATATTGCTCCCGCAATAGCTAAGTGTCCGTGGTGTGTACAGTTCACTGTACGGTGCTTTCAATTGTGGGCCTGGTCCAGTAGGGTCTGAGCGTGGTGGCAGTCGCTGTCGGATAAGGCGCTGGCAGGCGCCGAAGATCGTGATGGTGTCCGGGGACTGCTGGCGCTGGCGTGCGCTAGAGTTGGTATTCCTCACCGCTTCATTGGTTGGTAAGCAGGACCATATACTGGAGGGCTGGAAGTTCACCTCGTGGTGCCGGCGTCTGACGTCAGAGCCGAGATGGCTACACCAGGATAATTGCACCGGGATAATTGCACCGGGATGGATCTGAACTGCTGGACCGGGTAGGTAGCAGAGTGAGAGCGCTAATGATGGTACAGTTCATGAAGTGTAACTGGCCATAGAATTTGGGCACAGTTCAAGTACTGCTATGCCAGTAGATAACGACTAGACGCGTTTCAGGGTTGTATAATATAACCCTTTCCTCAGTAGGCATAGCAGTACTTGAACTGTGCCCAAATTCTATGGCCAGTTACACTTCATGAACTGTACCATCATTTGCGCTCTCACTCTGCTACCTACCCGGTCCAGCAGTTCAGATCCATCCCGGTGCAATTATCCCGGTGCAATTATCCTGGTGTAGCCATCTCGGCTCTGACGTCAGACGCCGGCACCACGAGGTGAACTTCCAGCCCTCCAGTATATGGTCCTGCTTACCAACCAATGAAGCGGTGAGGAATACCAACTCTAGCGCACGCCAGCGCCAGCAGTCCCCGGACACCATCACGATCTTCGGCGCCTGCCAGCGCCTTATCCGACAGCGACTGCCACCACGCTCAGACCCTACTGGACCAGGCTCACAATTGGAAGCACCGTACAGTGAACTGTACACACCACGGACACTTAGCTATTGCGGGAGCAATATTCACCGCCTGAGCTACAATTTACAGACCGGTAACAATTTCTAATAATACAGACTGTTTGCTACTGTATCTAAAAAGGGACATATTTACCCTAAACATCTAGAAGAGCAACTTTCTAATATATTTGTATGGTACAGATCTTACTCTGCTATTTTATTCTATTACTCTATGCCAAGTGTATAATTTTAATACTATTGCCTAATACATTGTTAGGTTGCCTTTTATTACGTATGTTCTTCTCACAAGGGCCCTGTGAGAAGTGGTGAAATCTTATTTTTATAAATAAATGATAATTATTATTGAAGCACGATCCTCGTATATCCATATTATACTCACCTAGAAGGTCCGGGCTACACTGCATTTTTTGGATTTGTAAATTACTTCTATTAAAAAAAAATCTTAATTCTTCCAGTACTTATCAGCTGCTGATCCACAGGAAATTCTTTTCCTTTTGAATTTCCTTTATGCCTGACCACAGTGCTCTCTGCTGACACCTCTGTCCATGTCAGGAACTGTCCAGAGCAGGAGCAAATCCCCATAGAAAACCTATTCTTCTCTGGACAGTTCCTGATATGGACAGAGGTGTCAGCAGAGAGCAGTGTGGTCAGATAGAAAGGAAATTCAAAAAGAAAAGAACTTCGGTGTATCATAACAACAGCTGATAAGTACTGGAAGGATTAGTTTTTTTTTTAATAGAAGTAATTTACAAATCTGTAAAACTTTCTGGCACCAGTTGATTTAAAAAAAAAGTTTTACAGTGGAGTACCCCTTTAAGTTACCCCAGCAGGATCCTGCCATGAGAATACAGCCTATCCCTCACTAGAGATCAGCGGTGACATCACTGAGAATACAGCCTATCCATCCCTAGAGATCAGCTGTGACATCACTGAGAATACATCCTATCCATTCACTAGAGATCAGCAGTGACATCACTGAGAATAAAGCCTATCCATCCCTAGAGATCAGCTGTGACATCACTGAGAATACAGCCTATCCATCCCTAAAGATCAGCTGTGACATCACTGAGAATACAGCCTATCCATCACTAGAGATCAGCTGTGACATCACTGAGAATACATCCTATCCATTCACTAGAGATCAGCGGTGACATCACTGAGAATACAGCCTATGCCTCACTAGAGATCAGCGGTGACATCACTGAGAATACAGCCTATCCATCCCTAGAGATCAGCGGTAACATCACTGAGAATACAGCCTATCCATCACTAGAGATCAGCAGTGACATCACTGAGAATACAGCCTATCCATCACTAGAGATCAGCTGTGACATCACTGAGAATACAGTCTATCCATCACTAGAGATCAGCGGTGACATCACTGAGAATACAGCCTATCCATCCCTAGAGATCAGCGGTGACATCACTGAGAATACAGCCTATCCATCCCTAGAGATCAGCAGTGACATCACTGAGAATACAGCCTATCCATTCACTAGAGATCAGCGGTGACATCACTGAGAATACAGCCTATCCATCACTAGAGATCAGCGGTGACATCACTGAGAATACAGCCTATCCATTCACTAGAGATCAGCAGTGACATCACAGAGAATACAGCCTATCCGTTCACTAGAGATCAACAATGACATCACAGAGAATACAGCCTATCCATCACTAGAGATCAGCGGTGACATCACTGAGAATACAGCCTATCCATCACTAGAGATCAGCTGTGACATCACTGAGAATACATCCTATCCATTCACTAGAGATCAGCGGTGACATCACTGAGAATACAGCCTATCCATCACTAGAGATCAGCGGTGACATCACTGAGAATACAGCCTATCCGTCTCTAGAGATCAGCTGTGACATCACTGAGAATAAAGCCTATCCGTCACTAGAGATCAGCGTAGACATCACTGAGAATACAGCCTATCCATCACTAGAGATCAGCGTAGACATCAATGAGAATACAGCCTATCCATCACTAGAGATCAGCGGTGACATCACTGAGAATACAGCCTATCCATCACTAGAGATCAGCAGTGACATCACTGAGAATACAGCCTATCCATCCCTAGAGATCAGCAGTGACATCACTGAGAATACAGCCTATCCATCCCTAGAGATCAGCGGTGACAACACTGAGAATACAGCCTATCCATCACTAGAGATCAGCAGTGACATCACTGAGAATACAGCCTATACATCACTAGAGATCAGCGGTGACATCACTGAGAATACAGCCTATCCATCACTAGAGATCAGCAGTGACATCACTGAGAATACAGCCTATACATCACTAGAGATCAGCGGTGACAACACTGAGAATACAGCCTATCCATCACTAGAGATCAGCAGTGACATCACTGAGAATACAGCCTATACATCACTAGAGATCAGCGGTGACATCACTGAGAATACAGCCTATCCATCCCTAGAGATCAGCGGTGACATCACTGAGAATACAGCCTATCCATCACTAGATATCAGCAGTGACATCACTGAGAATACAGCCTATCCATTCACTAGAGATCAACGATGACATCACTGAGAATACAGCCTATCCATTCACTGGAGATCAGCAGTGACATCACTGAGAATACAGCCTATCCATCACTAGAGATCAGCTGTGACATCACTGAGAATACAGCCTATCCATCCCTAGAGATCAGCGGTGACATCACTGAGAATACAGCCTATCCATCCCTAGAGATCAGCAGTGACATCACTGAGAATACAGCCTATCCATCCCTAGAGATCAGCGGTGACATCACTGAGAATACAGCCTATCCATCCCTAGAGATCAGCGGTGACATCACTGAGAATACAGCCTATCCATCACTAGAGATCAGCAGTGACATCACTGAGAATACAGCCTATCCATTCACTAGAGATCAACGATGACATCACTGAGAATACAGCCTATCCATCACTAGAGATCAGCGGTGACATCACTGAGAATACAGCATATCCATCACTAGAGATCAGCGGTGACATCACTGAGAATACAGCCTATCCATCACTAGAGATCAGCGGTGACATCACTGAGAATACCGCCTATCCATCACTAGAGATCAGCGGTGACATCACTGAGAATACAGCCTATCCATCTCTAGAGATCAGCAGTGACATCACTGAGAATACAGCCTATCCATCCCTAGAGATCAGCAGTGACATCACTGAGAATACAGCCTATCCATCCCTAGAGATCAGCGGTGACAACACTGAGAATACAGCCTATCCATCACTAGAGATCAGCAGTGACATCACTGAGAATACATCCTATCCATTCACTAGAGATCAGCGGTGACATCACTGAGAATACAGCCTATCCATCACTAGACATCAGCTGTGACATCACTGAGAATACAGCCTATCCATCCCTAGAGATCAGCAGTGACATCACTGAGAATACAGCCTATCCATCCCTAGAGATCAGCAGTGACATCACTGAGAATACAGCCTATCCATCACTAGAGATCAGCAGTGACATCACTGAGAATACAGCCTATCCATCACTAGAGATCAGCGGTGACATCACTGAGAATACAGCCTATCCATCACTAGAGCTCAGCGGTGACATCACTGAGAATACAGCCTATCCATCACTAGAGATCAGCTGTGACATCACTGAGAATACAGCCTATCCATCACTAGAGATCAGCAGTGACATCACTGAGAATACAGCCTATCCATTCACTAGAGATCAGCGGTGACATCACTGAGAATACAGCCTATCCATCACTAGAGATCAGCGGTGACATCACTGAGAATACAGCCTATCCATCACTAGAGATCAGCGGTGACATCACTGAGAATACAGTCTATCCATCACTAGAGATCAGCGGTGACATCACTGAGAATACAGCCTATCCATCACTAGAGATCAGCGGTGACATCACTGGGAATACAGCCTATCCATCACTAGAGATCAGCGGGGACATCACTGAGAATACAGCCTATCCATCACTAGAGATCAGCAGTTACGTCAATGAGAATACAGCCTATCCATTCACTAGAGATCAGCGGTGACATCACTGAGAATATAGCCTATCCATCCCTAGAGATCAGCGGTGATATCACTGAGAATACAGCCTATCCATCACTAGAGATCAGCGGTGATATCACTGAGAATACAGCCTATCCATCACTAGAGATCAGCAGTGACATCACTGAGAATACAGCCTATCCATCACTAGAGATCAGCGGTTACGTCAATGAGAATACAGCCTATCCATTACTAGAGATCAGCGGTGACATCACTGAGAATACAGCCTATCCATCACTAGAGATCAGCGGTGACATCACTGAGAATACAGTCTATCCATCACTAGAGATCAGCGGTGACATCACTGAGAATACAGCCTATCCATCACTAGAGATCAGCGGTGACATCACTGGGAATACAGCCTATCCATCACTAGAGATCAGCGGGGACATCACTGAGAATACAGCCTATCCATCACTAGAGATCAGCAGTTACGTCAATGAGAATACAGCCTATCCATTCACTAGAGATCAGCGGTGACATCACTGAGAATATAGCCTATCCATCCCTAGAGATCAGCGGTGATATCACTGAGAATACAGCCTATCCATCACTAGAGATCAGCGGTGATATCACTGAGAATACAGCCTATCCATCACTAGAGATCAGCAGTGACATCACTGAGAATACAGCCTATCCATCACTAGAGATCAGCGGTTACGTCAATGAGAATACAGCCTGAGGACAGGATATAAGGACAGGACAAGGACAAGATAGGAGGACGAGATATTAGGACGGGATGTGAGGTCAGGATATGAGGTCAGGATACATGGATACCGCGTCTCTGTTCATACAGACATGATACCTGGTACATATGTTGGTACGCTCCCTGGACGGTGGTAGGTTTGGGGCCTGTATGGGGGTAGATACATTGTATATAGTATATTATATAGTAATCAGCTCAGGAATCTTCCCACTGTGCCCGGGAGTATTGTGGTCGTCTATGAGGAAATTCTTTTCTCCATTACAGCTGGATTCTCAGCCGTAACCACATGTATGATGATGATTACACATGAAAATGGCCAAACCTCCGTGTTCTCTCCTATACAAATATACACGGTATGATGGTTATAAGGAGTGTCTAGTGAAGGAAGACAGTGGCCCCTGGGCTGCTCTGTGGCCCTATGTTGTGACCAGCAGATCTTCCCTTTTACAGTGCACACAGTCCCTACATCATAGTATCTTTGCTATTAGGCAGAGATGTCTTATAAAGGGGCACTCCACTGGAAGACATTTCTTTCTAAATCAACTGGTGCCAGAAAGTTAAACAGATTTGTAAATTACTTCTATTCCAGTACTTATCAGCTGTATCCTCCACATGAAGTTCTTTTCTTTTACAACTTCCTTTCTGTCTGACCACAGTGCTCTCTGCTGACACCTCTGTCCAGAGTAGAAGCAAATCCCCATAGCAAACCTATCCTGCTCTGGACAGGGGTGTCAGCAGAGAGCACTGTGGTCAGACAGAAAGGAAATTCAAAAAGAAAATAATTTCCATATAGCTGGTAATAAGTACTGGAAGGATTAAGATTTTTTAATGGAAATAATTTACAAATCTGTTTAACTTTCTGGCACCAGTTGATTTAAAAAAAAAAAAAAAAAAAAAAATGTTTTCCAGTGGAATACCCCTTTAAAGGGGTACTCCACCCCTGGACATCTTATCCCCTATGTAAAGGAAAGGGGATAAGAGGTCTGATCGCGGGGGTCCTGCTGCTGAGGACCCCTGTGATCTCCCTGCTGCACCTGGCGTTCGAAGAATTTAAGAAACACTATACTTACCTAACTCCAGTCCACCGCAGGTCGCTCAATCTTCTGTCCTCCTCCTGCTTATAAAAGAAGCACTTATGCAGGACCTGGATGCTCAACCAATCACTGGCCGAGACAGCAAACTAGTGATTGGCTGAATCAGCAGGTCTTGCAACAAGCAGAAAGAGTGAAGACCGGGGACCGGACGGAGCTGCAAGGGACCAGCAGGGAAATGGGGTTAGGTAAGTGAAGGGTTTATTTTCATTTTTCCCTGTCTATGGATATAGATATAAATAGTATGGATACAGATAGTATGGATATAGATATAGATAGTATGGATATAGATAGTATGGATATAGATATAGACAGTATGGATATAGATAGTATGGATATAGATATAGATAGTATGGATATAGATAGTATGGATATAGATATAGATAGTATGGATATAGATAGTATGGATATAGATAGTATGGATATAGATAGTATGGATATAGATAGTATGGATATAGATATAGATAGTATGGATATAGATAGTATGGATATAGATATAGATAGTATGGATATAGATAGTATGGATATAGATATAGATAGTATGGATATAGATATAAATAGTATGGATATAGATAGTATGGATATAGATAGTATGGATATAGATATAGATAGAATGGATATAGATATAAATAGTATGGATATAGATAGTATGGATATAGATATAGATAGTATGGATATAGATAGTATGGATATAGATAGTATGGATACAGATATAGATAGTATGGACATAGATAGTATGGCTATAGATAGTATGGATATAGATAATATGGATACAGATATAGATAGTATGGACATAGATAGCATGGATATAGATATAGATAGTATGGATATAGATAGTATGGATATAGATAGTATGGATATAGATATAGCTATAGATAGTATGGATATAGATAGTATGGATATAGATATAGATAGTATGGATATAGACAGTATGGATATAGACAGTATGGATATAGATTGTATGGATATAGATATAGATTGTATGGATATAGATATAGATTGTATGGATATAGATAGTATGGATATAGATATAGATAGTATGGATATAGATATAGATAGTATGGATATAGATATAGATAGTATGGATCTATATAGTATAGATATAGATAGTATGGATATAGATATAGATAGTATGGATATAGATAGTATGGATATAGATAGTATGGATATAGATAGTATGGATATAGATAGTATGGATATAGATATAGATAGTATGGATATAGATAGTATGGATATAGATAGTATGGATATAGATAGTATGGATATAGATAGTATAGATATAGATAGTATGGATATAGATAGCATGGATATAGATAGTATGGATACAGATATAGATAGTATGGATATAGATAGTATGGATATAGATAGTATGGATATAGAGATAGATAGTATGGATATAGATACTATGGATATAGATAGTATGGATATAGATAGTATGGATATAGATATAGATAGTATGGATACAGATATAGATAGTAGGGATATAGATAGTATGGATATAGATAGTATGGATATATAGATAGATAGTATGGATATAGATACTATGGATATAGATAGTATGGATATAGATATAGATAGTATGGATATAGATAGTATGGATATAGATAGTATGGATATAGATAGTATGGATATAGATAGTATGGATATAAATAGTATGGATATAGATATAGATAGTATGGATATAGATAGCATGGATATAGATAGTATGGATACAGATATAGATAGTATGGATATAGATAGTATGGATATAGATAGTATGGATATAGAGATAGATAGTATGGATATAGATACTATGGATATAGATAGTATGGATATAGATATAGATAGTATGGATATAGATAGTATGGATATAGATAGTATGGATATAGATAGTATGGATATAGATAGTATGGTTATAGATAGTATGGATATAGATATAGATAGTATGGATATAGATATAGATAGTATGGAAATAGAGAGTATGGATATAGATATAGATAGTATGGATATAGATAGTATGGATATAGATATAGATAGTATGGATATAGATAGTATGGATATAGATATAGATAGTATGGATATAGATAGTATGGATATAGATAGTATGGATATAGATAGTATGGATATAGATATAGATAGTATGGATATAGATATAGATAGTATGGATATAGATATAGATAGTATGGATATAGATAGTGTGGATATAGATAGTATGGATATAGATAGTATGGATATAGATATAGATAGTATGGATATAGATAGTATGGGTATAGATATAGATAGTATGGATATAGATAGTATGGGTATAGATATAGATAGTATGGATATAGATATAGATAGTATGGACATAGATAGTATGGATAAAGATATAGATAGTATGGATATAGATAGTATGGATATAGATAGTATGGATATAGATATAGATAGTATGGATATAGATAGTATGGATATAGATAGTATGGATATAGATATAGATAGTATGGATATAGATAGTATGGATATAGATATAGATAGTATGGATATAGATAGTATGGATATAGATAGTATGGATATAGATATAGATAGTATGGATATAGATAGTATGGATATAGATATAGATAGTA
Organism: Hyla sarda; assembly: GCF_029499605.1. Lineage (NCBI taxonomy): Eukaryota > Metazoa > Chordata > Amphibia > Anura > Hylidae > Hyla > Hyla sarda. The sequence continues at coordinate 252,532 of NW_026610402.1, forward strand.
TGGATATATATATAGATAGTATGGATATAGATAGTATGGATATAGATATAGATAGTATGGATATAGATCGTATGGATATAGATAGTATGGATATAGATAGTATGGATATAGATATAGATAGTATGGATATAGATATAGATAGAATGGATATAGATCGTATGGATATAGATATAGATAGTATGGATATAGATAGTATGGATATAGATATAGATAGTATGGATATAGATAGTATGGATATAGATAGTATGGATATAGATAGTATGGATATAGATATAGATAGTATGGATATAGATAGTATGGATATAGATAGTATGGATATAGATATAGATAGTATGGATATAGATCGTATGGATATAGATAGTATGGATATAGATAGTATGGATATAGATATAGATAGTATGGATATAGATATAGATAGAATGGATATAGATCGTATGGATATAGATATAGATAGTATGGATATAGATAGTATGGATATAGATAGTATGGATATAGATATAGATAGTATGGATATAGATAGTATGGATATAGATAGTATGGATATAGATAGTATGGATATAGATATAGATAGTATGGATATAGATAGTATGGATATAGATAGTATGGATATAGATATAGCTATAGATAGTATGGATATAGATAGTATGGATATAGATATAGATAGTATGGATATAGACAGTATGGATATAGACTGTATGGATATAGATTGTATGGATATAGATATAGATTGTATGGATATAGATAGTATGGATATAGATATAGATAGTATGGATGTAGATATAGATAGTATGGATCTATATAGTATAGATATAGATAGTATGGATATAGATAGTATGGATATAGATATAGATAGTATGGATATAGATAGTATGGATATAGATAGTATGGATATAGATATAGATAGTATGGATATAGATATAGATAGTATGGATATAGATAGTATGGATATAGATAGTATGGATATAGATAGTATAGATATAGATAGTATGGATATAGATAGCATGGATATAGATAGTATGGATACAGATATAGATAGTATGGATATAGATAGTATGGATATAGATAGTATGGATATAGAGATAGATAGTATGGATATAGATACTATGGATATAGATAGTATGGATATAGATAGTATGGATATAGATATAGATAGTATGGACATAGATATAGATAGTATGGATACAGATATAGATAGTAGGGATATAGATAGTATGGATATAGATAGTATGGATATATAGATAGATAGTATGGATATAGATACTATGGATATAGATAGTATGGATATAGATAGTATGGATATAGATATAGATAGTATGGATATAGATAGTATGGATATAGATAGTATGGATATAGATAGTATGGATATAGATAGTATAGATATAGATAGTATGGATATAGATAGTATGGATATAGATATAGATAGTATGGATATAGATAGCATGGATATAGATAGTATGGATACAGATATAGATAGTATGGATATAGATAGTATGGATATAGATAGTATGGATATAGAGATAGATAGTATGGATATAGATACTATGGATATAGATAGTATGGATATAGATAGTATGGATATAGATAGTATGGATATAGATATAGATAGTATGGATATAGATAGTATGGTTATAGATAGTATGGATATAGATATAGATAGTATGGATATAGATATAGATAGTATGGAAATAGAGAGTATGGATATAGATATAGATAGTATGGATATAGATAGTATGGATATAGATATAGATAGTATGGATATAAATAGTATGGATATAGATAGTATGGATATAGATATAGATAGTATGGATATAGATAGTATGGATATAGATATAGATAGTATGGATATAGATATAGATAGTATGGATATAGATAGTATGGATATAGATATAGATAGTATGGATATAGATAGTATGGATATAGATAGTATGGATATAGATATAGATAGTATGGATATATATATAGATAGTATGGATATAGATAGTATGGATATAGATAGTATGGATATAGATATAGATAGTATGGATATAGATAGTATGGTTATAGATAGTATGGATATAGATATAGATAGTATGGATATAGATATAGATAGTATGGAAATAGAGAGTATGGATATAGATATAGATAGTATGGATATAGATAGTATGGATATAGATATAGATAGTATGGATATAGATAGTATGGATATAGATAGTATGGATATAGATATAGATAGTATGGATATAGATAGTATGGATATAGATATAGATAGTATGGATATAGATCGTATGGATATAGATCGTATGGATATAGATATAGATAGTATGGATATAGATAGTATGGATATAGATAGTATGGATATAGATATAGATAGTATGGATATAGATAGTATGGATATAGATAGTATGGATATAGATAGTATGGATATAGATAGTATGGATATAGATAGCATGGATATAGATAGTATGGATACAGATATAGATAGTATGGATATAGATAGTATGGATATAGATAGTATGGATATAGAGATAGATAGTATGGATATAGATACTATGGATATAGATAGTATGGATATAGATAGTATGGATATAGATATAGATAGTATGGATATAGATATAGATAGTATGGATACAGATATAGATAGTAGGGATATAGATAGTATGGATATAGATAGTATGGATATATAGATAGATAGTATGGATATAGATACTATGGATATAGATAGTATGGATATAGATAGTATGGATATAGATATAGATAGTATGGATATAGATAGTATGGATATAGATAGTATGGATATAGATAGTATGGATATAGATAGTATGGATATAGATATAGATAGTATGGATATAGATAGCATGGATATAGATAGTATGGATACAGATATAGATAGTATGGATATAGATAGTATGGATATAGATAGTATGGATATAGAGATAGATAGTATGGATATAGATACTATGGATATAGATAGTATGGATATAGATATAGATAGTATGGATATAGATAGTATGGATATAGATAGTATGGATATAGATATAGATAGTATGGATATAGATACTATGGATATAGATAGTATGGATATAGATATAGATAGTATGGATATAGATAGTATGGATATAGATAGTATGGATATAGATAGTATGGATATAGATATAGATAGTATGGATATAGATAGTATGGTTATAGATAGTATGGATATAGATATAGATAGTATGGATATAGATATAGATAGTATGGAAATAGAGAGTATGGATATAGATATAGATAGTATGGATATAGATAGTATGGATATAGATATAGATAGTATGGATATAGATAGTATGGATATAGATAGTATGGATATAGATATAGATAGTATGGATATAGATAGTATGGATATAGATAGTATGGTTATAGATATAGATAGTATGGATATAGATATAGATAGTATGGATATAGATATAGATAGTATGGATATAGATAGTATGGATATAGATATAGATAGTATGGATATAGATAGTATGGATATAGATAGTATGGATATAGATATAGATAGTATGGATATAGATATAGATAGTATGGATATAGATATAGATAGTATGGATATAGATAGTGTGGATATAGATAGTATGGATATAGATAGTGTGGATATAGATAGTATGGATATAGATATAGATAGTATGGATATAGATAGTATGGGTATAGATATAGATAGTATGGATATAGATAGTATGGGTATAGATATAGATAGTATGGATATAGATATAGATAGTATGGATATAGATAGTATGGATAAAGATATAGATAGTATGGATATAGATAGTATGGATATAGATAGTATGGATATAGATAGTATGGATATAGATATAGATAGTATGGATATAGATAGTATGGATATAGATAGTATGGATATAGATATAGATAGTATGGATATAGATATAGATAGTATGGATATAGATAGTATGGATATAGATAGTATGGATATAGATAGTATGGATATAGATATAGATAGTATGGATATAGATAGTATGGATATAGATAGTATGGATATAGATATAGCTATAGATAGTATGGATATAGATAGTATGGATATAGATAGTATGGATATAGACAGTATGGATATAGACAGTATGGATATAGATTGTATGGATATAGATATAGATTGTATGGATATAGATAGTATGGATATAGATAGTATGGATATAGATATAGATAGTATGGATATAGATATATATAGTATGGATCTATATAGTATAGATATAGATAGTATGGATATAGATATAGATAGTATGGATATAGATATAGATAGTATGGATATAGATAGTATGGATATAGATAGTATGGATATAGAGATAGATAGTATGGATATAGATACTATGGATATAGATAGTATGGATATAGATAGTATGGATATAGATATAGATAGTATGGATATAGATATAGATAGTATGGATACAGATATAGATAGTAGGGATATAGATAGTATGGATATAGATAGTATGGATATATAGATAGATAGTATGGATATAGATACTATGGATATAGATAGTATGGATATAGATAGTATGGATATAGATATAGATAGTATGGATATAGATAGTATGGATATAGATAGTATGGATATAGATAGTATGGATATAGATAGTATAGATATAGATAGTATGGATATAGATAGTATGGATATAGATATAGATAGTATGGATATAGATAGCATGGATATAGATAGTATGGATACAGATATAGATAGTATGGATATAGATACTATGGATATAGATAGTATGGATATAGATATAGATAGTATGGATATAGATAGTATGGATATAGATATAGATAGTATGGATATAGATAGTATGGTTATAGATAGTATGGATATAGATATAGATAGTATGGATATAGATATAGATAGTATGGAAATAGAGAGTATGGATATAGATATAGATAGTATGGATATAGATAGTATGGATATAGATAGTATGGATATAGATATAGATAGTATGGATATAGATAGTATGGATATAGATATAGATAGTATGGATATAGATAGTATGAATATAGATATAGATAGTATGGATATAGATAGTATGGATATAGATATAGATAGTATGGATATAGATAGTATGGATATAGATATAGATAGTATGGATATAGATAGTATGGATATAGATATAGATAGTATGGATATAGATAGTATGGATATAGATATAGATAGTATGGATATAGATAGTATGGATATAGATATAGATAGTATGGATATAGATCGTATGGATATAGATAGTATGGATATAGATAGTATGGATATAGATATAGATAGTATGGATATAGATATAGATCGTATGGATATAGATCGTATGGATATAGATATAGATAGTATATATATAGATAGTATGGATATAGATAGTATGGATATAGATAGTATGGATATAGATAGTATAGATATATATAGTATGGATATAGACAGTATGGATATAGATAGTATGGATATAGATAGTATGGACATATATAGTATGGATATAGATATAGATAGTATGGATATAGATAGTATGGATATAGATATAGATAGTATAGATATAGATAGTATGGATATAGATAGTATAGATATAGATAGTATGGATATAGATAGTATGGATATAGATAGATATCAATCCAACAAAGCAGCACTCCAAAAAAGAAGCACGGGTGCCTACTGCTGTTAATCCAAGTCAGGGATCCAGAAGAATTTGTATAAAACACACAAGAGACACTCACATAGACATCCTAGAGCAGTGGTCTCCAACCGGCGGAAATCCAGATGTTGCAAAACTACAATTCCCAGCATGCCCGGTCAGCCAACGGCTGTCCGGGCATGCTGGGAGTTGTAGTTTTGCAACATCTGGAGGTCCGCCGGTTGAAGATCACTGTCCTAGAGGACCATCAATCTATTTAATGATTTAATTTCTATTTAAATCAAATTAAATTAAATTATTTTTTAAGAATTTTTGGGGGGGGGGTTTAACCCATTATTAGTTACCTCTGATGGAGGCTTTTAAGTTACACTAAAACCAATTTTCTTTTATAGTTCAAAACCCCCCAAAAATTGTGCAATAATAATGCACGTAAACACGAAGACACAATGTAAGTCTTTGTTGCCATGGATGAGGGCCCTCACTCGGTGGATGCACAGGGGCCCGCTGCTGTCCCCCCTGTATAGGGTTAAATAGCAGATGGAGGCTGATGACTCAGACAGAAGAGGAAATCAGCACATTTCACCATAGTGCGCCCAGCTGCAGAACTACCAGTCAGCAGTTCCCTCTCTTAATATAGAAGCAGGTTACTTACAGCCATCTCACAGAATATTTAAAGGGGTATTCCAGGAAAAAAAAACTTATATATATATATATATATATATATATATATATCAACTGGCTCCAAAAAGTTAAACAGATTTGTAAATTACTTCTATTAAAAAATCTTAATCCTTTCAGTACTTATGAACTTCTGAAGTTTAGGTTGTTCTTTTCTGTCTAAATCCTCTCTGATGACACGTGTCTCGGGAACCGCCCAGTTTAGAAGCAAATCCCCATAGCAAACCTCTTCTAAACTGGGCGGTTCCCGAGACACGTGACCTCAGAGAGCACTTAGACAGAAAAGAACAACCTTAACTTCAGAAGCTCATAAGTACTGAAAGGATTAAGATTTTTTAATAGAAGTAATTTACAAATCTGTTTAACTTTCTGGAGCCAGTTGATATATATATATAAAAAAAAAAAAGTTTTTTCCTGGATAACCCCTTTAAGGTTATTTCATAAAGTCTTCTTTGTAAACATCATTGCTCTTGCAGTATAAGACCATGTTCACACAGCCCTGTGCCGCACAGACATTTTGCTAATTTAATTTCACATTAACCTTAAAGGAGAACTCCAGCCAAATAACAAATTACTTTTATATAGCTGCACAATAAAGTTGTATAACTTTGCAATGTTAAGTGTAATCTTTGCAAAGCACATACCCGTGCTTCTCTCCAGGCAGGAAGTCCAGGAGATCTTATCACACTGATGACTAGTGTCTACCTTAGATGACACTTCACACTCCCTTCTCCTCTGTTTAGGAAGCGGACAGCTTCAGTGTACCTTGTTTGAGTGTCCCTGATTGGCTAGAGGGCAACACCCCCCCCCCCTCCCTGCAGGTCACACAAGCCCAGTGTATAGAGTTTTTTGCTGACTCAGGCTGTTTATGGGGGCTTTAGGGGTCTGATTTTGAGATTATATATATATATATATATATATATATATATATATATATATATATACACATACACACAGAGACACACAGAGACACACACACACACACACACTGCTCAAAAAAATAAAGTGAACACCTAAACAACACAATGTAACTCCAAGTCACTGACACTTCTGTGAAATCCCACTGTCCACTCAGGAAGAACACTGATTGACAATCAATTTCACATGGAACAGACAACAGGTGGAAATTATAGGGAATTAGGAAGACACCCCCAATAAAGGAGTGGTTCTGCAGGTGGTGACCACATTCCACTTCTCAGTTCCTATGCTTCCTGGCTGATATTTTTGTCACTTTTGAATGCTGGCGGTGCTTTCACTCTAGTGGTAGCATGAGACGGAGTCTACAACCCACACAAGTGGCTCAGGTAGTGCAGCTCATCCAGGATGGCACATCAATGCGAGCTGTGGCAAGAAGGTTTGCTGTGTCTGTCAGCGTAGTGTCCAGAGCATTGAGACGCTACCAAGAGACAGGCCAGTACATCAGGAGACGTGGAGGAGGTCGTAGGAGGGAAACAACCCAGCAGCAGGACCGCAACCTCCACCTTTGTGCAAGGAGGAGCAGGAAGAGCACTGCCAGAACCCTGCAAAATGACCTCCAGCAGGCCAAAAATGTGCATGTGTCCACTCAGACTGTCAGAAACAGACTCCATGAGGGTGGTATGAGGGCCCGACGTCCACAGGAGGGGGTTGTGCTTACAGCCCAACACCGTGTAGGATGTTTGGCATTTGCCAGAGAACACCAAGATTGGCAAATTCGACACTGGCGCCCTGTGCTCTTCACAGATGAAAGCAGGTTCACACTGAGCACATGTGACAGACGTGACAGAGTCTGGAGACACCGTGGAGAATGTTCTGCTGCCTGCAACATCCTCCAGCATGACCGGTTTGGCGGTGTGTCAGTAATGGTGTGGGGTGACATTTCTGGTGGGGGTCCGCATAGCCCTCCATGTGCTTGCCAGAGGTATCCTGACTGCCATTAGGTACCCAGATGAGATCCTCAGACCCCTTGTGAGACCATATGCTGGTTCGGTCGGCCCTGGGTTCCTCCTAATACAAGACAATGCTAGACCTCATGTGGCTGGAGTGTGTCAGCAGTTCCTACAAGAGGAAGGCATTGATGCTATGGACTGGCCGCCCGTTCCCCTGAATCCGATTGAGCACATCTGGGACGTCTCGCTCCATCCACCACAGACTGTCCAGGAGTTGGTGGATGCTTTAGTCCAGGTCTGGGAGGACATCCCTCAGGAGACCATCTTCCACCTCATCAGGATCATGCCCAGGCGTTGTAGGGAGGTCATACGGGCACGTGGAGGCCACACACACTACTGAGCCTCAATGGGACTTGTGTTAAGGACATTACATAAAGTTGGATCAGCCTGTAGTGGGGTTTTCCGCTGTGATTTTGAGGGTGACTCCATATCCAGACCTCCAGGGGTTCATACATTTCATTTCCATTGATAATTTTTGTGATTTTGTTGTCAGCGCATTCACCTATGTAAAGAGGAAAGGATTTCATACGATTAGTTCAATCAGATCTAGGATGTGTTATCTTAGTGTTCCCTTTATTTTTTTGAGCAGTGTATATAACTTAATTTGTTTCTTTGAACACTTTTGGCAGGATATCTCCTTTAATGATGGGGATTTCACTTTCATGGAATCCAGAATGCGGAATTTCAGACATTCCGCCGTGGAAGTTCCGCATACTGTGAAATTATAAGACATGTCAATTTTGCGGAATTCCGTTCAGGGCCCCTTTAAGTAAATGGGACTCTGGAGCTGAGCGGAATATGTGTTTTGAAAGCACAGAAATTCCTAGTCGAATGCCATTTTCACGGAATTTCCGTGCGGAATCCTGCGAAAGATTTCTGCTGGAAATTCTGCCGAAATTTTAAGCCATTTAAGTTTAAAAGGGGTACTTCACTGATAGGCATCTTATCACCTATCCAAAAGATAGGTGGATAACATGTCTGATGGCGAGAGTCCCACCTTAATCTCCACACAGCACCTGAACGAATGCTGGATTCAGGCGGCAGTGATCGCGATGTCACTCCACTCCCCCTTTGTGACGTCACACCACACCCCCTGAATGGAAGGGGTGTGGCATGACATCACAAAGGGGGCATGGTGTCATGCCACCCCCCCTCTGAGACATGAATGGAGGGGGCGTGACTTGACATCACAAGGGGGCGTGGTGTAACGTCTCCCCCCGTAATCAAACATCTTATCCCGTCCTTTGGATAGGGGATAAGATGCCTAGCAGCGGAGTTCCTTTTTAATGGAATTCCACTGCCGCATTCACACAGAATTTCTATGGAAACTTTGCGGAATTGCAGGCAGAATTCAATTGAACTTACTGGGGCCTAAATTTCAGGAAAATTCTGTGTTTAGAGAACACAATTCTGCTGTAATTCTGCGTAATTCTGTTCAGCAAGCTTCGTGTGAACATAGCCTAACCCTAAGATTCTTCCCAGTTAAAGCCCCGTGTGACCCCAATATCAACCCTCCGGGATCTGTCCTCCGCTGCACTACAAGTCATTCCCCAGTCCCTGCTTTCTCTTATACCAAGAAGTCAAGTAACATTAGTGGAAATTCCACAAATCCCGCCGTCTGGACATTCCTGGATTCATCTCGTATTTATAGTTATTGTTTAAGCAGAACAGCAAAGTCCCAAAGATTATGTCCAATGACATTCTGCAGCTCAGCCGTATCCTGCGCCAGTCAGGAACTATACCCGCATTAGGGAGGTCACAGATGTATAACTACAAGTGGGTAACGTTCCCCATCATTCCCAATCATTATACAAGTCTAGTGAAGACCGATTCCAGAAAGTTTAGCTCATGGTTGCCAACTTCTGAGAATCACTGTGTGCCATGGAAAAATCTTTGTGCATCAAAAGGGGTATTCCAGGAAATAGTTAGTTATAACAGCATACAAAATGACTGTTGTCTCAGATTTTTCCCACGTTGCAATGCAGCCGAAACCTGACTCACTAGTCAGCTGATGACAGGGAGCCTGTCTGCTTCAATGGGTGGAGCGATCGCTTGGTGGGAGAGAGCTCAATCTGCAACTAATACAACAGCTGTAGGCACCCTGATTGAAAACCACAGGTCTTTTGAATGGATGCAGCTCATTTGTGTTTCAATGGGTGGTGTGGCTGATGTTTGGGAGGGAGGAAAATGGAACTATGGGATTTGTAGGCAAAAAAAAGAAAACTCAAACAGGAAATACCAGTTTACAAAAAGCTACCAGTTTTATGGTAATCTCACAACATAGCCATTTATCCCCAAAACAAGCGCAGATCCTTCCTAAGCATGTCCATTACTGTCTGCCAGGTACCTACTAAAATCACCTTATGGTGGATAACTCCTTTAAGTACGACCTCTAAATACTGACTACTACCTTAAGGGTCTATTCATACGTACAGTATTCTGCGCAGATTTCATGCACAGGACTTCAAACTGTGTTCATTCATTCAGTTTACATTGGAATCTGCAGTAGAAAATCCTGTGCATCAAATCTGCTCAGAATACTGTACGTGTGAAATTGTATTTAAAAAAAAATATATAACCCCAACATATATAACTTGCTAATATGGTGTTATCACAAATTGTACTGGCTTCAGCATATTTCTGCTTGGAATACCCCTGACAGGAAGTTGTGTAGTTCTCTCTTTGTCAGTGTGGTGTTGTCACCAGCTCCCAGCCCCCCCCCCCCCCCCCCCCATATCTCTCTCTCTCTCTCTCTCTCTCTCTCTCTCTCCTGGTAGGAAGATGCGTATTCCTCTCATTGTCAATTTGGTGTTGTCTCCAGCACCCCAGCTAGCACTTCTCTCCTGACAGGAAGTTGTGTAGTCCTCCCATGGTCAGTGTGTTGTCTCCAGCTGGGTGGCTCCTCCCTCTCTCTCCAGAGATCATGCACCATCTCTGAGTTCTAGCCCCGCCCTGTGAGTGATGTCACCATTTCTGAACAGTTCTTACAGCCTACATCACCATCTTCTTGTCATACTTTGCCTTGCACAAATACCCATAGCAAACCTCTCCTGCGCTGGACAGTTCCTGATATGGACAGAGGTGTCAGCAGAGAGCAGTGTGGTCAGAGAGAAAGAAAATTCAAAAAGAAAATAACTTCTTGTGGATCATAACAGCAGCTGATAAGTACTGGAAGGATTAAGATTTTTTAATAGATGTAACTTACAAATCTGTTTAACTTTCTAGCACCAGTTGATTTAACAAAATTTTTTTTCCAGTAAAGTACCCCTTTAAAAGGGGAACTCCCATGGAAAACTTTTTTTTTTTTTTTGAATCAACTGGTGCCAGAAAGTTAAACAGATTTGAAAGTTACTTCTATTAAAAAATCTTAATCCTTCCAGTACTTTTTAGGGGCTATATACAGAAGAAATGCTTTTCTTTTTGGATTTCTCTTTTGTCATGAGCACAGTGCTCTCTGCTGACATCTCTGTCCATTTTTGGAACTGTCCAGAGCAGGAGAAAATCAACATAGCAAACATATGCTGCTCTGGACAGTTCCTAAAATGGACAGCAGAGGTCAGCAGAGAGCACTGTGGTCATGACAAAAGAGAAATCCAAAAAAGAAAAGCATTTCCTCTGTAGTATACAGCCCATAAAATGTACTGGAAGGATTAAGATTTTTTTAATAGAAGTAACTTACAAATCTGTTTAACTTTCTGGCACCAGTCGATTAAAAAAAAAAAAAAAGTTTTCCACGGGAGTACCCCTTTAATGCACGTTCTACCCATAGACATATGCTAGATACGGGCCGTACTCTTTCTGGCTGCAGCGCGGGTTCACTCACCCGTCATCTGGTTTGTATTTGCTCTTATACCTCGGGATACAAAGACAAGGAAATAGCACTTTAGTGAGACACGATGTGTACATGGGCAGGGGAGAGCGAAAAAGGCACCAACATGATAAAGCAACCAAAAACAAGCCAAGCCCTGAATGTTAATGAAAGCCCTCCAGGCCGGCTCTGGCCACGAGGGGGTGACCTGGGTGGGTTACAGCACAAGCCTTGGCACTTCTTAAGAGAAAGCCTTGGGGTCAACATCTGAACCTCGTGTCGTGTAATGAAAATTAATAGTCCAGGAAAGTGATACATACGGCTTGGAAGGGGATGTGAAGAACGTTCCTAAGGAAAGCCTAATTAGGAGTCAGTAATTACCCCAGGCTCCCCAGCTGGGGGCGCTGCCTTCATCTAATGAGGTTTCAGGTCACAGAAGAGACAAAAAAATCATTATGAAGCGGCTCACTATGAAGTCTGTGCAAACAGGGAATCATCAAATGGGACGTGACCAGAACAAAGACGGAACCAAGATGGAGCAGTATCAGAACGACGGCTCCTGACTATGAGGGGGATCTGGTTACCTTGACAGGAGGGACCACCATAATACCGGCGGTTGTCTGGTTCTGGGACATCCCTCCAACAAACCTACAATACAGAACTTTCATACCACATGAATGGAAATGAGGCCTACACATGCCCCAAAAGGGGAAAAAAAAAATGCATTAAAGGGGTACTCCGCCCACGGATAGATAAGGTGTCTGATCATGGAGGTCCCGCCGCTGGGACCCCCCGTGATCTCCGTACAGCACCCAGCATTCTAAACAGTACTCAGAACACTGTGTTCCCTTGGCGGGAGACGTGACTTTACGCCCCCTCCATTCACGTCTATGGGAGGGGCGTGCTGTCGCCATGCCCCCTCCCATAGAAAAAGGAGTGGAGGGGGTAGAAGATAGAACACTTTGTTTTATTTGTTTTTAAAAAGCTGCCACTAGGTGTCTCCCTGCCTGTCCAGAGCACATCCCCCCCCCCCCATCTTTTGCACAGACTTTGGACTCCTGCTGGCCTGGCAGAAGTCCAAAATCAGGAAGTGCAGTCTGGAGTGCTGAGGTGGGGGGGGGGGGGGGTGCAGCCTTGGCCAATCATAGCTCTGGGCTGTATGTAGCAGAGTGAGGGAGGAAGTTCTCCCCTGTATGGCTTCAGATGATGTCATGCCTGCTGGGGAACGCCCCTTCCCAGTCTGTGAATCTGAATGAGACTGAGCAGAAAATACAGAGCAATATCAAGGTAGACTAAAAAATTATAAAAATAAAGGCAGGGGGTGGTTTATCATGATGGGGATCTTTAACAAGATCATGAGAGGTACTCCTTAAATAAACGTGAATTGTCAAAAACGTGAATTGTCAAAAAAATTTAAACTTTTAGAAATGCTTCTAATTGTACTTCAGTAACCATAGAAACTGTCTACAAGATCTACACTATAGCTGCAAACATGATGAAAACCCAAATTTACGTCAGTCTCAAAACTTCTGTCCATAGGAATTAGGAAACATCCCCACCCCCGTATGGAATACTAAAATTCACCACGGCAAAGCAGAAACATATGACATTTCGGGTGAGTACTAAGTAAAAGTTACTTATACCCCAAATAATACCATGTCCAGGACTGAAGCCGAGTAGTCACGGTTCAGCACTCACAGTCATGCGAGGGCCCCTAGTGGACAATTTAGGTAATACAAAGATTTCAAACTGCGTATGATTTTTAAAAAACACGTTTAGTAGGGATGCAACAATATTTCAGGAACCCAAGATTTTTGTCCGAAAGCGGTACTACGAGCATTTTGCCGAAAGGCAAAAATATGGCGAAACTATCAGGGGGCATGGATTGTGCGAGACTCCAAGGCCACACTCCAAGGCCACACTCCAAGGCCACACTCCAAGGCCACACTCCAAGGCCACACTCCAAGGCCACACTCCAAGGCCACACTCCAAGGCCACACTCCAAGGCCACACTCCAAGGCCACACTCCAAGGCCACACTCCAAGGCCACACTCCAAGGCCACACTCCAAGGCCACACTCCAAGGCCTATTGGTCCGAAACACCTCGGCGTAGTGGGTTTTACCTTCACTAGGTGTTTTTCTTAAAACATTCATTTATCCATGTTAAAAGTGTTTAACTTCTAACTTTTGTAGCACGGTACAGTCTATAGAGGATGTGTATAGGTTACAAGATGACTTGGATAGACTAAGTGTCTGGGCATCCACTTGGCAAATGAGGTTCAATGTGGATAAATGTAAAGTTATGCATCTGGGTACTAATAACCTGCATGCGTCGTATGTCTTAGGGGGGATTAAACTGTCAGAGTCACTGGTAGAGAAGGATCTGGGTGACTTGTAGATCACAGACTACAGAATAGCACAATGTCAGGCTGCTGCTTCCAAAGCCGGCAGGATATTGTCATGTATCAAAAGAGGCATGGACTCAAGGGACAGGGACATAATACTCCCCCTTTATAAATCATTGGTACGGCCTCACCTGGAATATGCTGTTCAGTTTTGGGCACCTGTCCATAAAAGGGACACTGCGGAGTTGGAAAGGGTGCAGAGACGCGCGACTAAACTAATATGGGGCATGGAACATCTTAGCTATGAGGAGCGATTAAAGGAGTTACAATTGTTTAGTCTTGAGAAGAGACGTTTAAGGGGGGATATGATAAACGTATATAAGTATATTAATGGCCCATACAAAAAATATGGAGAAAAACTGTTCCAGGTTAAACCCCCCCAAAGGACAAGGGGGCACTCCCTCCGTCTGGAGAAGAAAAGGTTTAGTCTAAAGGGGCGACACGCCTTCTTTACCGTGAGGACTGTGAATTTATGGAACAGTCTACCTCAGGAACTGGTCACAGCAGGAAAAATGAACAGCTTTAAAACAGGGTTGGATACATTCCTGGAACAAAATAACATTAAAGGGGTATTCCAGGCAAAAACTTTTTTTATATATCAACTGGCTCCGGAAAGTTAAACAGATTTGTAAATTACTTCTATTAAAAAATCTTAATCCTTCCAATAGTTATTAGCTCAATGATGATGTCACGTCCCAGGAGCTGTGCATGATGGGAGAATATCCCCATAGGAGCTGGACAGCTTCCGGGACGTGAGTCATCAGAGAGCAGTTAGACAGAAAACAGCAACTCAACTTCAGAAGCTAATAACTATTGGAAGGATTAAGATTTTTTAATAGAAAAAATTTACAAATCTGTTTAACTGTCCGGAGCCAGTTGATATATATAAAAAAAAAAAAAAGCTTTTGCCTAGAATACCCCTTTAATGCTTATGAAGAAATATAAAATCCCATCCCTTCCCCTTATCCCCTTACACCCATACTCTTCAATTCCCTGGTTGAACTTGATGGACGTATGTCTTTTTTTCAACGGTACTAACTATGTAACTATAACTCCTTACTTTTTCTTTGGGAGCTGGATACCCTTTTCTTCATTATTACTTGCACCGAGGGAACGGTTCGGCATCATCCTGGCTTCCTAAAAAGCATACGAGTGCCCGGGGACTGATCTATGAGCTGGCTACAATTTTCCTTTGACGTTATTCAGTGTTTACCTACCTGGGTGCCTCCAACTGTTGCAAAACTACAACTCCCGGCATGCTCAGCCAGTCAAAGGCTGTCCCGGTATGCTGGGAGCTATAGTTTTGCAACTGCTGGAGGCACTTTGGTTAGGAAAGCAATAGGCACACTAAAGGGACCTACTCTCAACACAATGGACACGAGCAAACAAGGGGACTATAACCCCCCCCTACTGGACACCGGGACTCCCCATGCTTTACGTTCCGTTCTCATTAGATATCACAGCAATAAAAACAAGAAGCAGCTCGTACTATAACTATTTTATTTGCCAACTTGCTCATTCCTTGCACCCAAAATGGAGACATGCAGCAGGAAGAGGCCGATCAATGTTGTCAGTGATGTCGAGACTGTGCAAAACCTGTCAGAAAAGAAATCTAAAAAAAAAAAAAAAAATAAGATTCCTCTGAGACGTCCGATGATTGCAGGCTTAAAAATGTTAAAATCTTTCCTTCCAGGAGCTGCCGACGGGCGGTCGAGTTCACAATGTGCAGCCGCAAGCGCCTTATAAAGCCACAGCGGGAATTATGACGTCTCCACCGGCGACGCTATGAGCAGGGGTGGTCTGCAGCAAAGGAAACAAGTCGGATCTTTACAGCATGGTGGTCGCCAGCTCCTCAGACCCATCAAACCCGCTTCTTCTAGAAGGCCTCCAAACCCAAATTCTCCATGAGACAGAAAGATGGCACCAGCCCACCCGATCCCCTCCCGCCCCAGAGGGACGTACGTCAGATGAGTCAGGCTGGAGCGGTAAAGCAGGTACTGAACGCAGAGATTCTCTTTATTCCGGTATAGAGCAGACGGTCCCCCCGACCAAGGTAAAATAGTCCGTATATCTCCATGACGACCGGTGCCGCCCATTTTACATGAAGTCATCAGAATCATTGCCATCCTGCAGAAAAACATGTATTTACCATCAGAATTTTATAACTGCAGAAGCTGAAAGCTGTGGACAGTGATGGTAGTAAAGACAATATGGCCTCAGGGGGAAGTCAGGATACAGGGAGAGTGGTGTGTATACGGTCAATGACAACAGTGGATGATGATGATGATGATGGAGGAGACAGCAAATATAGTCACATATAAAACACATTTGGTTCTTTATTTTGACTAGAAATAATAATAATAATAATAATAATAATAATAGTGACAATGATAGTGAAAATAATAGTTATAACAAAACTATATTTTTTTGTTTAATAATTATAAATGTAATGTAAATAATAATACTTCTACTACTACTAATAATAATAAGGATAGGGGATAAGATGTCTGACTGCGGGGGTCCTGCCGGTGGAGAGCCCCACAATCTGCTGCGCACCACAGACATCCGATGCACGGAGCGAACTCTGCTCTGTGCCAGATGACTGGCGATGCGTGGCGGAGGCTCAGGACGTCACGGTCACACCCCATCAATGCAAGTCTATGGGAGGGGGCGTGACGTCCGTCACGCCCCCTCCCATAGACTTGCATTGAGGGGGCGTGATGTCGCGAGCCTCCGGCGCTGCACCAGACGCTCTAAACGAATGCCGGGTACAGCAGGGAGATTGCGGGGGTCCCCAGCGGCGGGACCCCTGCCATCAGACATCTTTTCCTTTGGATATGGGATAAGATGTCTAGGGGTGGAGTACCCCTTTAAAGGGGTACTCCGCCCCTAGACATTTTATCCCCTATCCAAAGAATAGGGGATGAGATGTCAGATCGCCGGGGTCCCGCTGCTGGGGACCCCGGGGATCGCTGGGGCAGCACCCCGCTATCATTACTGCGCAGAGCGAGATCGCTCTGCACGTAATGACGGGCAATACAGGGGCCGGAGCATCGTTACGTCACGGCTCCGCCCCTCGTGATGTCACGGCCCGCCCCCATCAATACAAGTCTATGGGAAGGGGGTGTGGCGGTCATCACGCCCCCTGCCATAGACTTGCATTAAGGGGACGGGCTGTGATGTCATTAGGTGCGGAGCCATGACGTCACGCTGCTCCGGCCCCTGTATCGCCCGTCATTACGCACAGAGCGAACGCGCTCTGCGCAATAATGATGGCGGGGTGCCGCAGCGGCGATCCCCGGGGTCCCCAGCAGCGGGACCACGGCGATCTAACATCTTATCCCCTATCCTTTGGATAGGGGATAAGATGCCAGGGGCGGAGTACCCCTTTAAGGACCCGGCCAATTTTCGTTATTGCACTTTCGTTTTTTCCTCCTCTCCTTCTAAAAATCATAACACTTTCAATTTTGCCCCTACAGACCCATATAAAGGGTTGTTTTTTGCGTCACCAATTTGACTTTGTAATGATTTCACTCATTTCATAACAAAATCTATGGAAAAACGACAAAAAAAAAAAAATATATGGAGGTGAAATTGAGAAAAACAAATACACCATTTTGTAGCTTTTTAGAGCTTCCGTTTCCACACAGTGCACTTTTCGGTAAAAATGACACCTTATCTTTATTCGGTAGCTCCATATGGACACAAGGATACCCAGTTTATGTAGGTTTTATTTTATAAAAAAAAATAAAAAACATAACTACATGCATCAAAATTTGTATATTTAAAATTGTCTTTTGACCCCCATAACTTTCATTTTTCCACAAACGGGGATGTATGAGGGCTCATTTTTTGCACTCTGATTTGTATTTTTTATGGATAAAATTTTTATTTTGATGGGACTTTTTGATCGCTTTTCATTAGTTTTTTTGTGGTATATGAAGTGATCATAAAAGCACATGTACGCCATCAACCGTGCGGTTTAACTAACCTTATATTTTGATAGTTCGGACATTTACGGACGTGTTGGTGCTACATATGCTTTTGTTAATTTTTTATTACATTATTTTATCTAAAAATATCTTTTGTTAGGGAATGGGTTAATTCACTTTTATTAACTTTTTACTTTTTCTTTTTTTTAAGTCCCCACAAGGGGCTACAGCATGCAATTTTATGATTGCATACACTGTTCAATGCTATGCCATAGCATTGATCAGTGTTATCGGTGCTCTGCTGCTATAGCCTACCATCGTATCCACTCAGCTGATGGAGACCCACAATTTCACAGTGAATGTCCTGATCCGCTGCTCTAAGATAACCGGCACTCTTAATCCTGCACTTTAGATGCCGCGGTCAACATTGATTGTGACATCTAAAGGGTTAATGCCGGGCATTACCCGTGGGTCCTGGCTACTCATAGCAACCTGGACTCACCGGGTATGAAGTGTGCTCAGCTCATGATCACCCTTCAAACCCCAGTAACGGGACCATGGTGTACAGGTACGCCCTCTGTCCTTAAAGGGGTACTCCGCTGCTCAGCGTTTGGAACAAACTGTTCCGAGCGCTGGAGCTGGCAGCTTGTGACGTCATAGCCCCTCCCCCTCATGACGTACCGCCCCACCCCTCAATGCAAGTCTATGGGAGGAGGCGTGACGGCTGTCACGCTCCCTCCCATAGACTTGCATTGAGGGGGAGGGGCATCATGAGGGGGCGGGGCTATGAAGTCACGAGCTCCCGGCATCGGCTCGAGTGTTCGGAACAGTTTGTTCTAAACGCTGAGCAGCGGAGTACCCCTTTAAGTACCAGGACGCAAGGGCATACCTGTGCGTCCTTCAGGGGTTAATAGTAATAAGAAAAACAATAATGGTATTACAATACAACAATAAAAGATTAAACGGGCACTGTCACTTTAAAAAACTAAAAACTTTTGAAACATTGTAGAGATCCGTCAAAAGTATTGATCGGTCGGGGTCTGAGTGTTTAGACCCCGATCCACGGTTGAGTTAGAAAAGCACGGTAAGGAGACAAATTTACAATGTACGTTTATGGATTGTCTTGGTCAGCGCACACTTCTCTCCCTGCTCATTCTAGTGATCGGTCGGGTCTGAACACTGAGACCCTGACTTGTCTCAAGGACACGTGAAACGTTTATCCAACCGCGGTCCGAGCATGGGGAGCTGGGGATTTTGCAACATCAGGAGTCTAGTGTTAAAGTTTTAGTTCTTTTTCTTGCTCCAGGCTATTTACTCTAATCTACTGCAACAAGCTGAGCAGCTACGTGCACAATTCTAAGAGATAAAAGTGTTTCCATTCACTGACAGCAAGCAAGACTAAGAATCAAGAATGGAAGGAAGGAAATGTCTAAATGTCTATTAGAAGTTTTCTGACCTGATTAGTTGACATATTTTCCGATTTCATCAATGAGGTGTAATTCCTGGGGATAGAAAAAACAAAAGGATTAACAGCGAGGTCATTATATAATATACACATACATTATATATATATATTTTTTTTATACAATATATATATGTGTATATATATTAAAAAAAAAATATATATATATATATATAAAATATATATGAAAAAAAAATATATATATAAAAAATATCTAAGAAAAATAAATAAATATAAATATATATATATATATATATATATATATATATATATATATATATATATATATATATATATATATATATCTATCTATCTATCTATCTCTGGTGTATATAAGGCGGGTATATCATGGATGGTTCTGTATCCTCCTGATCAGTCCCCATCTTTTCCAGCACCTGCACCTTTTGCTTCTGTACAGTGAACTATTGAATATGTAAATATAACATCTCCCACAATGCATTACAGTAGAGGTCGGTACTACAACCTGACAGCGGCGGGGAGGCGATCCAGCCACTGCACCAATGATGTGTGCCAGTAGTGCTTAAATGCTGCTAGACATCCGGTGCACAGAGCAATCTTCCCTCCGTGTCAGATGACTGGCTATGCAGGGCGGAGGCTCGTCACCTCAAGGCCATGCCCCCTTCAATGCCAGTCTATAGAAGGGGGGTGTGATGGCCATCATGCCCCATCCCATAGACTTTCATTGAGGGGGCGCAACCGTGACGCCACGAGTCGCCAGCGAATACGTCTTTTTAAAGGGGTACTCCGCTGCTCAGTGTTTGGAGCAAAATGTTCCGAACGGCTAGAGCAGACATCGGTAGCTTGTGATGTCATAGCGCCACCCCTCATGATGTCACACCCCGCCCTCTCAATGCAAGTCTATGGGAGGGGGCGTGACAGCCGTCACGCCCCCTCCCATAGACTTGCATTGAGGGGGCGGGGCGTGACATGAGGGGGCAGGGCTATGACATCACGAGCTCCCGACGCCGGCTCTAAGCGTTTGGAACATTTCTGATCAGGTTCACCCGCACCATAATCCTGTATATTGGGTCTAGGGCGGATGAACAGCCTGTCCGTTTCCCTTTAAAGGGTTAAACTTTAATGTCCCGTTTAGACTTCATTCTCTCTGTAATGACTTCATTGTTTTTTTTGCTGTAACCTCTTCCAGAACACAACTCCCGCTCCTCGCCCATCTCTCACCATTAGGTGTATAACACGATACGTTCTCACAATATAAAATCTCTACCAGGGAACCGACCGACCCGGCCTGGACGCCAGGAAAGTCTAGAAGGTGCGGAGAACAAGCGTGACTCAGGATCCAAACGTCCCCGGAGAAGCGTCCGCGTATCAGATGACACATTTACATCTGGACACGTCTCTTACTTACTGTATAAAACAACACGGGCTGCTCTATATACAGAACGTACCGAGAAACAAACCTGTAAAAAATAGATACGCAATTCTTCTATAGAAGACGGGTCAGATCAACCATTTCTTCCTCACACACAGGGGCCCGACGAAAGGATGAACACGCAGATTACACTCAGAAATACATTGCCATCAATGGGGACGGCGCATGTCCGAGTGGTCCTAGTGCCGATTGGCTCAGGCGGGACATTCACATAACGCATGGAGTGTCTGCCAGGATGTTCCGTAGTGATGGGCTAAAGCTGAAACAACTAGTCGGTTATAAACATAGTTGTCAGCTATTTACATGATCCGTAGATTAGTTGGTCGGCCAATATGTAAGTTCACATACACTTAGCAAATATCACTATGTACATGTGCACTGTGGTCCTGGGCAGCCTGTTTAGTGAAGAGGGACCACCACACAACATCTTCTGCTTCCTGCAGCTATTGTGAGCCCCCGGATGTCTGTGCTAAAGGCCAGAATCCCAATAGATGCAGAGAGAAGATGAAGGAAGATTGTGTGAGCCGGCCCCCCCCCCCTCCTATTATGCGAGCCGGCCCCCCCTCCTATTATGCGAGCCGGCCCCCCCTCCTCTTATGCGAGCCGCCCCCCTCCCCCCCTCCTCTTATGCGAGCCGCCCCCCTCCCCCCTCCTCTTATGCGAGCCGCCCCCCCCCCCCCTCCTCTTATGCGAGCCGCCCCCCCCCCTCCTCTTATGCGAGCCGGCCCCCCCCCCCCTCCTCTTATGCGAGCCGCCCCCCCCCCCCCCTCCTCTTATGCGAGCCGCCCCCCCCCCCCTCCTCTTATGCGAGCCGCCCCCCCCCCTCCTCTTATGCGAGCCGGCCCCCCCCCCTCCTCTTATGCGAGCCGGCCCCCCCCCCTCCTCTTATGCGAGCCGGCCCCCCCCCCTCCTCTTATGCGAGCCGGCCCCCCCCCTCCTCTTATGCGAGCCGGCCCCCCCTCCTCTTATGCGAGCCGGCCCCCCCTCCTCTTATTATGCGAGCCGGACCCCCTCCTCTTATTATGCGAGCCGGACCCCCTCCTCTTATTATGCGAGCCGGCCCCCCTCTTATGCGAGCCGGCCCCCCTCTTATGTGAGCCGGCCCCCCTCTTATGTGAGCCGGCCCCCCTCTTATGTGAGCCGGCCCCCCTCTTATGTGAGCCGGCCCCCCTCTTATGTGAGCCGGCCCCCCTCTTATGTGAGCCGGCCCCCCTCTTATGTGAGCCGGCCCCCCTCTTATGTGAGCCGGCCCCCCTCTTATGTGAGCCGGCCCCCTCTTATGTGAGCCGGCCCCCCTCTTATGTGAGCCGGCCCCCCTCTTATGTGAGCCGGCCCCCCTCTTATGTGAGCCGGCCCCCCTCTTATGTGAGCCGGCCCCCTCTTATTTAAAATAATAATTATATGTATTTAAATAAAATAAAAAGCTCCTCCTCTCAGTATCTAACCAACCCCACAAACTCTCTAATCACACAACGCATCCCTAACCTAAAACACCCAGAAGACCTTCAGTCCGATCCCCTCCCCTCATCCCTCCCTAATCTAACTCGCAAATCACTGCTCCACTATGGTTATTTTTATTTGATTAGTCCATTAATTGAAACAATCGGCCAACTAATCGATTATGAAAATAATCATTAGTTGCAGCACTTAAAGGGGTACTCCGCTGCTCAGCGTGTGGAACAAACTGTTCCCAACGATGGAGCCGGGAGCTTGTGACGTCATAGCCCCGCCCCCTCGATGCAAGACTATGGTAGGGGGCGTGACGGCCTCCCATAGACTTGCATTGAGGGGTGGGGCGTGACATCATGAGGGGGTGGGGCTATGACGTCCCAAACGCTGAGCAGCGGAGTACCGCAGTCTTAAACACTTATCCCTTATCTACAGTCTGATCACGAGGGGTCCGACTGCTTGGACCCCCTCACGATCTCCCGTACGAGGACCCGGCATTGCCGCGGCTAATGCGCGTGTTGTCGACCTCACTGCGGTTGACGACACGTCCCTTCCATGCAGCTCTACGGGAGAGGCGGGGATGCACGAACGCAGCATCTTTTATCATTGTTGGTTGAGGTGATGACTTTTTGTTCACTTTTATGTGCGGCCCTAAGGAGTACGTGCGCCAAATTTATGAAATGGTCGCAGGGCAGTTTGTAAATCTCCCTTCAGTGCACCACTTTCTATGGTTTACTGTTTTGTTGAATGGGTCTAAATGCTTTGTGAAAAAATAAAAATAAAATCAAATCTACTTTTTGACCCATTGCGCAAAAATAAGCAACTTTTTACCACAAAAAATAAAATTTAAATAAAGTGTAAAACCAATGAATTCCCCGCATTGATCATCGCTGGAAGAGATCAGGAACCGGTTTACAAGATCGATCCAGGAACTGAGCATTTTCGCCAGACTGATGCATGTTCTATACTAGTGGTTTCCAAACTGTGGACCTCCAGCTGTTGCAAAACTACAACACCCAGCATGCCTGGACAGCCTTCGGCTGTCCAGGCATGCCGGGAGTTGTAGTTTTGCAACAGCTGGAGGTCTATTATTTGGGGATTACCGTATTTTTCGCCCTATAGGATGCACCGGCGTATAAGACGCACCCAATTTATAGGTGCAAAATCTAAAAAAATAAAGATTTTGAACCCAATAGTGGTCTTCAACCTGCAGACCTCCAGATGTTGCAAAACTACAACTCCCGGCATGCTGGGAGTTGTAGTTTTGCAACATCTGGAGGTCCGCAGATTGAAGACCACTGCATAGGAGGTAATATTCACGTGTCCCCGCCGCTCTGGACCCGTCACCGCTGCCCTGGATGTCGCTCCATCGCTGTCGCCGTGTCCCCGTCGCTCCGGAACGTCTCTGCTGCCGGCCGGGTATCATCACTCTCCGTCGCCGTCATCACGCACGCCGACGAGGAAGGAGAGCGCCGGCCACACAGGGGATCCCTGAACGGAGAAGACACCGAGGAGGCAGGTAAGGTCCCTCCCAGTGTCCTGTAAGCACTAACCCGGCTATTCAGTCGGGCTGTTGGGGACGCCGCGGTGAAATCTGAACAGTCGGGTTGGTGTCACTTTCCCTTCAGAGGCGGCGGTCAGCTTTGATCGCCGCGTCTGAAGGGTTAATACAGGGCATCACTGTGATCGGTGATGTCCTCTATCAGCCGCGGGTCCCGGCCGTTGATGGCCGCAGGGACCGCCGCGATAGGGGTGCATTTGCCGTATAAGACGCAACGACTTTTTCCCCCCAGTTTTGGGGAAGAAAAAGTGCGTCTTATACGGCGAAAAATACGGTACTGTTCTATCCCTTACAGCCAGATGTCTCATTTCTCTGTCTATAAATCCTATTATTGTATATACATGTCATTTTTGAGAGGTTCTTCAGTGAGGCCCTCTCCATAAGACCTGAGATCCGTAATATATTATATATATATATATATATATATGTGTGTGGATGACCAGGACCTGATGTACTACAGTAACAGGCAATTCCTGTTAAAGGGGTACTCCGGTGGGGGAAAAAAAAGAAAAAATTTAATCAACTGGTGCCAGAAAGTTAACAGATTTGTAAATTACTTCTATTTAAAAATCATAATCCTTCCAGTACTTATCAGCTGCTGTATGCTCCACAGGAAGTTATTTTCTTTTGAATTTCCTTTGTGTCTGACCACAATGCTCTCTGCTGACATCTCTGTCAATTTTAGGAACTGTCCAGAGTAGGAGCAAATCCCCATAGCAAGCCTCTCCTGCTCTGGACAGTTCCTAACATGGACAGAGGTGTCAGCAGAGAGCACTGCGGTCAGACAGAAAGGAAATTGAAAAATAAAACAACTTCCTGTGGATCAAAACAGCAGCTTTTAAGTACAGGAAGGATTAAGATGTTTTAATAGAAGTAATTTACAAATCTGTTTGATCTTCTGAAAAAAAAAGGAAATGTCCAGCGCCAAACTCGTGCAGAGGAACTTCTTTATTGTGTTGCCATAAGAAACAACAAGGACTCAGGTGAGGTGAAGTGACATGTATGACTCAGGCCCTGTGGTCCGAAACGCGACACCTGAGTCCTTGTTGTTTCTTATGGCAACACAATAAAGAAGTTCCTCTGCACGAGTTTGGCGCTGGAGGGTGAGCTGGATAGCTATCTTTGCTTTGTTTAATTTTGTGGCACCAGTTGATTTAAAAAAATAATAATAATGTTTTCCAGCGGAGTTCCCCTTTAAATGGGTACCCTGGAGAAATAAGTTATCCTCTATCCACAGTATAGGAGATAAGCCTTTGATCACCGGGGTGCCCCTCGATCTCCTGTATAGGGGTTGGCTTACTCACTCGCCCTCTGCACACTCTGGACCCTACCCTCCCAGATGGGCTTTAGTGACGGCTCACTCAGGAAGTCACTGGGGTGGGGCACCCCTTTAAGATGTCACATGACTTAGTCCCAGGTTATGAGATCTCTGGACTATCAGCGGATCTTGTGGCGGATTTGTAACACTGACCTGAGATCTTCCATCTCTTTCTTCTTCCTCATCTCTTCCTTCTCTTTCTTCTTCACCTCCTGGATCTGAGCCTTCTTCTCGTTCCTCTCCTCCCTGTCCCGAGATTCTTTTTCTGCCGCCAGGTCGGGATAACGTTCGTCTTTGGTTTTTTCCAGCCGATTGAGGACCTCGTTGATTTTCTTCTCGACGTTTATACTTTTTACCTGGAAGCAATATAAAAGGATCCTTAAAGGGGTACTCCGGTGGAAAACATTTTTTAAATCAACTGGTGCCAGATTCGTAAATTACTTCTATTAAAAATTCTTTTCTTTTTGAATTTCTTATTTGTCCAGTCCACAGTGCTCTCTGCTGACACCCGATTCCCGTATCAGGAACTGTCCAGAGCAGGAGAAAATCCCCATTGCAAACCTATGCTGCTCTGGACAGTTCCTGACACTGACAGAGGTGTCAGCAGAGAGCACTGTGGACAAGACCAAAAAAAAGAAATTCAAAAAGAAAAGAATTTCCTCTGTAGCATACAGCTGCTAATAAGTACTGGAAGGGTAAATATTTTTTTATAGAATTAAAAAATCTGTGGATAGGACTCAATATCCCATGAATGTCCAACCAACAAAGAAGAAGCGGCACTCCAGAATAAGCTGAAAGATCGCTGTGGTTTATTCACCCATCATGTGAATGGTGCTACGTTTCGGTCTTCTCAATGAGACCTTTCTCAAGCCCTTGAGGGCTTGAGAAAGGTCTCATTGAGAAGACCGAAACGTAGCACCATTCACATGATGGGTGAATAAACCACAGCGATCTTTCAGCTTATTCTGGAGTGCCGCTTCTTTGTTGTTTACACACATATCAATATTATATATATATATATATATATATATATATATATATATATATATATATATATACATACATATATATACACACACGATATGTATATATACACACACACACGCATATTTAATGTTTTCCACTGGAGTACCCATTTAATAAAAGTTATGTATAACCTCTAAATGGATGTATAGAGCTCTCGGAAGTGTTTCCCATATTGAAGCGGATTCTGTTGGTATTATCCACTAGTGTTGACAAAAATATTCATAATGCTAATTTTTATCGCGAATATCAGCACTTCGCCAAGATTTAGAATATAGTGCTATATATTCGTAATGATGAATATTTGTTTTTTTTTGTGTTCTTTTTTCACTTGCAGATTTTCGCAAGGAAAAAAAGGGAACGGACACAGCGAATACGCGAATTTCGCGAACATAGGACGAATAATCGTCAATATATTCACGAAATATCGCAAATTCGTATATAGCCCCTGTCGCTCATCACTATTATCCACCTACTCGACTCTCTGCCATGTTCCCAAACTCCTCGCCTTTGTGCTGGATGAACTGTAATCGCAAGGGCTCGATTTCACGTGTACTATGGTTCTGTCCTGTGTTGTCTGGTTACTGGTCAGAAATTGAACACATTCTACGCTCCATCTATCCCCCTATGCCGGGGCCTTGACCCCCAAATTGGCTCGAATATTGATTGTCATCCAAGACTTTCCAGCAGAATTTATACCACTTTTATGTAAAATCTCCTCCTCATTACTCTCATTGAAGAACATTATACACAAAGGTTTCCCGGTTGTGGCATAGTTGGAGCCCTTCTAAATACTTCCCAGCTTGAATGAAGACTTTACCCCCCTTGTAGGTCCCTCGTAAATGCAAATATCTATTGGGAAGCATAAGGTAATGTGTGGAGCGCTATTACAGTGACCCCCACCCCCCGCCCTACGATGGCCCCGACATACGATCATTTCAGCATACGATCACTCTCAGAGGCCATCGCATGGTGAAGGCAGCATCAACATACGATGCTTTTG
Source organism: Hyla sarda (assembly GCF_029499605.1). Taxonomy (NCBI): domain Eukaryota; kingdom Metazoa; phylum Chordata; class Amphibia; order Anura; family Hylidae; genus Hyla; species Hyla sarda. The sequence goes on from NW_026610402.1 coordinate 280,131, forward strand.
TATGTCGGGGCCGTCGCATAAACGTCTATCCGGCAGCGCAGACTGCTTCAGCTGCCCCCGGATAGCCGTTTACGGTGCCCCGTGTGGTCCGCTGACGATCACTTACCTGTCCTCGGCGCTCCGGCGCGTCCTCTTCGGGATCCCCCGCATCGCCGGCGCTCTCCATCATCGTCATCACGTCGCTGCGCACTCTGTCCCGTCATCCAATAGGAGCGGCGTGCGTAGCGACGTGATGGCGGTGACGGAGAGCGAGGATGCCGGGGAAGCAGAGGCCTTGCCGAAGCGTCGGGGACACCCCTGGGATGCGGGGACAGCGATGGAGGGCGACATCTAGGGCAGCGGTGAAGGTCCGGAGCGGCGGGGACAGGTGAGTACAACTTTCTCTAACAGTGGTCTTCAACCTGCGGACCAACAGATGTTGCAAAACTACAACTCCCAGCATGCCCGGACAGCCAACGGCTGTCCGGGCATGCTGGGTGTTGTAGTTTTGCAACATCTGGAAGTCCGCAGGTTGTAGACCACTGTCCTATACTTTACATTGCACGGATCCCTCAACATACGATGGTTTCAACATACGATGGTCCATTTGGAACGAATTACCATCGTATGTTGAGGGACCACTAATAAATAAATATATTATATATATATATATATATATATATATATATATATATATATATATATGCTTGTACTGCTTATGTGACATGCTTGCCATGTTCCTGTTTTGTTGGACTTCTTATTTGAAAAAAATCTCTTAAAGGGGTACTCCGCTGCTCAGCGTTTGCAACAAACTGTTCCGAACGCTGGAGCAGGCGCCAGGAGCTTGTGACGTCATAGCCCCGCACCCTCATGACATCACACCCCGCCTCCTCGATGCAAGTCTATTGGTGCTGAGCAGTGGAGTACCCCTTTAATAAAAAAGATTAAAAGAGAAAAGTTAAGTATAACCAAGAGGTCCTATCAATACGGCTGACCTCCTCAGACGTGATGGGGAACCTAGACCATGCTGGACCCCTTGTCGAAATCTTTAGACTGGGAGCCGCCCATTTAAAAATGAATCCAACTCCCCCTCCCTCCAATTCAGTCTGTGATTGGCTGAGCCATCCATCTTGGAAGGTGGGGGCTGGCGCTTTCTGCTGGGTGAGTTGGCCGAGTCAGCCACCATTCCGGAGATGGTGAGGAGAGGGTACCAGGGGATTGGAGCGCCCGCAATCTGACACCTATCATGTGAATAAGGGAAATTTTTCTATCACTGGAGTACCCCTTTAAAGAGGTTGCTCAGGATTAGAAAAACGTTGCTTCTTTTTTGCAAAACAGCGCCACCGACGTCCACAGGTTGTGTCCGGTACTGCAGCTCTGGGCCATTAAAGTGAAGGGTGCGGTGCTGTTTTATGCAATAAAAGAAGCGGCATTTTTCTAATGGACAACACCTTCAATGTGTCAGAGGAAGTGGGTCCTCCAAATAAAAATGTCAACAAAAAACTAAAATTTGGTATCACCGCGTGCAAAACTGTCTGGACTATTAAAATACCACAATAAGTAATTTTTGTTGATCACATGAAAAAAAAAAAAAAAATTTGAATAAAGGAGCGATCAAAGTTAAAACAAATTGATAAATACATTAAAAAAAAAAGCCCTAACAGCTTCAAAGACTGTGATTTCAAGCATTTTTACTTCACGAATAATTGGAGAGAAAAAAAATAATAATAATAATTGGCCGACTATTAGTCCTATACATGACTATAGGGAGGATACGGTGGATAATATTTTCATACTACGACTGATAAAGTTTCATTTAAATTGTGCCTCTTAAGCGCCATCTGCTGGCCACATTTCAGTATACATTGAATTTATACCACACATTATAATTATATATATATATATATATATATATATATATATATATATACACAGTGTTCCCTCAAGTTACAATATTAACTGGTTCCAGGACGACCATTTTATGTTGGGACCATTGTATGTTGAGACCATAACTCTTTGGAAACCTGGTAATTTGTTCTGAAGCCACCAAAATGTCATCCAAAAATAGGAAAAAGGATTATAGAAAAATAAGTACCGTATATACTCGAGTATAAGCCGACCCGAGTATAAGCCGAGACCCCTAATTTCAACCCAAAATCCCAGGAAAAGTTATTGACTCGAGTATAAGCCTAGGGTGGGAAATACCTCATCCCCCCCTGTCATCATCCAGACCCGTCATTAACATCCTCATCATCATCCCCTTGTCATCATCCCACACATCCCCCCTTCATCATCCCCTTATCATCCCACACATCCCCCCTTCATCATCCCCTTGTCATCATCCCGCACATCCCCCCTTCATCATCCCCTTGTCATCATCCCACACATCCCCCCTTCATCATCCCCTTATCATCCCACACATCCCCCCTTCATCATCCCCTTGTAATCATCCCACACCCCCCCTTCATCATCCCACCCCCCCCTTCATCATCCTCTTGTCATCATCCGCCCGCAGTGGTCTTCAACCTGCGGACCTCCAGAGGTTTCAAAACCAACTCCCAGCAAGCCCGGGCAGCCATCGGCTGTCCGGGCTTGCTGGGAGTTGTAGTTTTGAAACCTCCGGAGGTCCGCAGGTTGAAGACCACTGCGGCCTTCAACATCATCCAGCCCCCTCTCACCCCCTTTAGTTCTGAGTACTCACCTCCGCTCGGCGCTGGTCCGGTCCTGCAGGGCTGTCCGGTGAGGAGGTGGTCCGGTGAGGAGGTGGTCCGGGCTGCTATTTTCACCGGGGAGGCCTCTTCTAAGCGCTTCCGGCCCGGAATAGAGGCGTTGCCTTGACAATGACGCAGAAGTACGTTGGCAATGAACGCACCTCTGCGTCGTTGTCACGGCAACGTGACTATTCTGAGGCCGGGCCCGAAGCGCTTAGAAGAGGCCTCCCCGGTGAAGATAGCAGCCCGGAACCACTATCCCACCGGACCACCTCCTCTCCGGACAGCCCTGCAGGACCGGACAGCCCTGCAGGACCGGACCAGCGCCGAGCGGAGGTGAGTACTCAGAACTAAAGGGGGTGAGAGGGGGCTGGATGATGTCGAAGGCCGCAGTGGTCTTCAACCTGCGGACCTCCGGAGGTTTCAAAACTACAACTCCCAGCAAGCCCGGACAGCCGATGGCTGCCCGGGCTTGCTGGGAGTTGTAGTTTTGAAACCTCTGGAGGTCCGCAGGTTGAAGACCACTGCGGGTGGGGGAGTTCACTCGAGTATAAGCCGAGGGGGGTGTTTTCAGCACGAAAAATCGTGCTGAAAAACTCGGCTTATACTCGAGTATATACGGTAGATAACTAATATAGATAAAGCAAATCCTTATATATAAAAGTAATAAAGATCTGCTGGGAGCTGTAATCACTGTCTATGTAGAGGACAGGAGCTTCTTAAGGGTCTGTACAGTACACAGTGTCCTAAAAAAGTAACATGGAGCCTCCCTCACCTGGTGTCCGAGGGAGCAGCTAACCGTGGGACAGGTTAAGAGTACACAACATGTAATACTTCCCTGTACTGTAGGGGGCGCTACCAGACACCAGTTAGTGCATACACTTTAGGAATACAGGTAAAGAGTACAGAACATGAAATACCTCGCTGTACTGCAGGGGGCGCTACCAGACACCAGTCAGTACATACACTTCAGTAATACAGGTATAGAGTACAGAACATGTAATACCTCCCTGTACTGTAGGGGGCGCTACCAGACACCAGTCACTGCATACACTTCAGTAATACAGGTAAAGTGTACAGAACATGTAATACCTCCCTGTACTGTAGGGGGCGCTACCAGACACCAGTCAGTGCATACACTTCAGTAATACAGGTAAAGTGTACAGAACATGTAATACCTCCCTGTACTGTAGGGGGCGCTACCAGACACCAGTCACTGCATACACTTCAGTAATACACGTAAAGAGCACAGAACATGTAATACATCCCTGTACTGTAGGGGGCGCTACCAGACACCAGTACATTCACTTCAGTAATACAGGTAAAGAGTACAGAACATGTAATACCTCTCTGTACTGTAGGGGGCGCTACCAGACACCAGTCAGTGCATACACTTCAGTAATACAGGTAAAGAGTACAGAACATGTAATACCTCCCTGTACTGTAGGGGGCGCTACCAGACACCAGTCAGTGCATACACTTCAGTAATACACGTAAAGAGCACAGAACATGTAATACATCCCTGTACTGTAGGGGGCACTACCAGACACCAGTACATTCACTTCAGTAATACAGGTAAAGAGTACAGAACATGTAATACCTCCCTGTACTGTAGGGGGCGCTACCAGACACCAGTACATTCACTTCAGTAATACAGGTAAAGAGTACAGAACATGTAATACCTCTCTGTACTGTAGGGGGTGCTACCAGACACCAGTCACTGCATACACTTCAGTAATACAGGTAAAGAGCACAGAACATGTAATACATCCCTGTACTGTAGGAGGCGCTACCAGACACCAGTACATTCACTTCAGTAATACAGGTAAAGAGTACAGAACATGTAATACCTCTCTGTACTGTAGGGGGCGCTACCAGACACCAGTCACTGCATACACTTCAGTATTACAGGTAAAGAGTACAGAACATGTAATACCTCCCTGTACTGTAGGGGGCGCTACCAGACACCAGTGAATACACTTCAGTAATACAGGTAAAGAGTACAGAACATGTAATACCTCTCTGTACAGTAGAGGGCGCTACCAGACACCAGTCAGTGCATACACTTCAGTATTACAGGTAAAGAGTACAGAACATGTAATACCTCCCTGTACTGTAGGGGGCGCTACCAGACACCAGTGAATACACTTCAGTAATACAGGGGTTTTACCAGTGAATGTCCATTCTGATTGGTCGGTTCTTCCAGCCATTGACAGGTATCACAGATCTGGACTGTCCGTAGCATTGTATGTTAAAACTATTGAATGTTGAGGCCATTGTAAGTTAAGGGATCACTGTAATGTTATATACAGTCATGTCTGTAAATGTTGTCCCCCCTGACATTTTTCTATAAAATGAAGTATTCCTCACAGGAAAGGATTGCAGTAACACAGGTTTTGCTATACACATGTTTATTCCCTTTGTATATATATATCTATATATATATATCTATATATATATATATCTATATATATATATATATATATATATATATATATATATATATATATATATATATATAGATAGATCTCCTCTCCTCTGTGTATATATATATATATATATATATATATATATATATATATTTTGCAGTAACACATGATTTGCTATACACATGTTTATTCCCTTTGTGTATATATATATATATATATATATATATATATATATATATATATATATATATATCTCCTCTCCTCTGTATATATATATATATATATATATATATATATATATATATATATTGCAGTAACACATGTTTTGCTATACACATGTTTATTCCCTTTGTGTGTCTTGGAACTAAACCAAAAAAGGGAGGAAAAAAGCAAATTGGACATAATGTCACCAAACTCCAAAAATGGTCTGGACAAAATTATTGGCACCCTTCAAAATTGTGGATGAATAAGATTGTTTCAGGCATGTGATGCTCCTTTATACTCACCTGGGGCAAGTAACAGGTGTGGTCAATATAAAAATCACACCTGAAAGCAGATAAAAAGGAGAGAAGTTCACTTAGTCTTTGCATTGTGTCTGTGTGTGCCACACTAAGCATGGACAACAGAAAGAGGAGAAGAGAACTGTCTGAGGACTTGAGAACCAAAATTGTGGGAAAATATCAACAATCTCAAGGTTACAAGTCCATCTCCAGAGATCTAGATTTGCCTTTGTCCACAGTGCGCAACATTATCAAGAAGTTTACAACCCCATGGCACTGTAGATAATCTCCCTGGACGTGGACAGAAGAGAAAGATGGATGAAAGGTGTCCATGCAGGATAGTCCGGATGGTGGATAAGCAGCCCCAAACAAGTTCCAAAGATATTCAAGCTGCCCTGCAGGCTCAGGGAGCATCAGTGTCAGCGCGAACTATCCGTTCACATTTAAATGAAATGCTATGGAGGAGACCCAGGAGGACCCCACTATGGAGGAGACCCAGGAGGACCCCACTATGGAGGAGACCCAGGAGGACCCCCCTATGGAGGAGACCCAGGAGGACCCCACTATGGAGGAGACCCAGGAGGACCCCACTATGGAGGAGACCCAGGAGGACCCCACTATGGAGGAGACCCAGGAGGACCCCCACTATGGAGGAGATCCAGGAGGGCCCCCACTATGGAGGAGATCCAGGAGGGCCCCCACTATGGAGGAGATCCAGGAGGGCCCCCACTATGGAGGAGACCCAGGAGGACCCCCACTATGGAGGAGACCCAGGAGGACCCCACTATGGAGGAGACCCAGGAGGACCACACTATGGAGGAGACCCAGGAGGACCCCACTGCTGACACAGACATAAAAAGCAAGACTACATTTTGCCAAAATGAACTTGAGTAACCAAAATCCTTCTGGGAAAACGTCTTGTGGACAGATGAGACCAAGATAGAGCTTTTTGGTAAAGCCCATCATTCTACTGTTTACCGAAAACGGAAGGAGGCCTTCCAAGAAAAGAGCACAGTACCTACAGTGACATATGGGGGAGGTCAGTGATGTTTTGGGTTGTTTTGCTGCCTCTGGCACTGGGGGCCTTGAATGTGTACAAGACATCATGAAATCTGAGGATTACCAATGGATTTTGGGTCGCACTGTACAGCCCAGTGTCAGAAAGCTGGGTTTGTGTCCGAGATCTTGGGTCTTCCAGCAGGACAATGACCCCAAACATACGTCAAAAAGCCCCAGAAATGGATGACAACAAAGCGCTGGAGAGTTCTGAAGTGTCAGCAATGAGGCCAGATCTAAATCCCATTGATCCCCTGTGGAGAGATCTTATAATTACTGTTGGGAAAAGGCGCCTTCCAATAAGAGACCGGGAGCAGTTTGTAAAGGAAGAGTCCAACATTCCGGCTGAGAGGTGTAAGGAGCTTATTGATTGTTATAGGAAGACACTGATTTCAGTTACTTTTTCCAAAGGATGTGCAACCAAATATTAAGTTAAAGGGGTACTCCGCCCCTAGACATCTTATCCCCTATCCAAAGGATAGGGGATAAGATGTCAGATCGCCGCGGTCCCGCTGCTAGGGAGCCTAGGGATCCCCGCTGCGGCACTGCGCTATCATTACAGCACAGAGAGAGTTCGCTCTGCACGTAATGACGCGCAATACAGGGCCAGAGCATAGTTATGTCATGGCTCCGCCCCTCGTGATGTCACAGCCCGCCCCTTTCAATACAAGTCTATGGGAGGGGGCGTTGCGGTCGTCATGAGGGGCGGAGACATGACGTCACGCTGCTCCGTCCTCTGTATCGCCCGTCATTACGCACAGAGCGAACTCGCTCTGTGCTGTAATGATAGCGCAGTGCCGCAGCGGGGATCCCTAGGCTCCCTAGCAGCGGGACCGCGGCGATCTGACATCTTATCCCCTTTCCTTTGGATAGGGGATAAGATGTCTAGGGGCGGAGTACCCCTTTAAGGGTGCCAATAATTTTGTCCAGCCCATTTTTGGAGTTTGGTGACATTATGTCCAATTTGCTTTTTTCCTCCTTTTTTGGTTTAGTTCCAATACACACAAAGGGAATAAACATGTGTATAGCAAAAGGTGTGTTACTGCAATCCTTTCCTGTGAGAAATACTTCATTTTCTTGAAAAATGTCAGGGGGGACAACATTTACGGCCATGACTGTATATATCTATCTATTACACATATATACACACACACTTATTTTTGTTGTGTTTTATATTTGCTCATTAAAAGTTACAATTATCTGAGAAAGGAAGATTCCAACATAAGGAGGCCAATCCATTGATGTCCGGTTGCATCACTTTCTTAAGAAAATAACATATACGTTTCGGATGACCTACCCGATTAGGAAAGTAACCCCCCCCCTCCCTTCTAGGCCGCATTCCGGATGCTTTCTGCATGATTCCGCAGCAGTTAAAAAAAGATACATGCACAAATTACGCATGTATTCCGCACAAAGGTAATCCCCATTGACTTCAATGGAATTCTGCAGCCATAGTCCGGAAAAATATAAGACTAGAAAGCGGGATTTCCGCATCAGACATTCCGCAGCAGAAATTCTGCTGTGTGAATAACCAATGAAGAATCCCATTAAAATGAATGGACAATACATTTAAGCAGAATTTGGCGGAAAAAAAATTCATGAGGAATTCCGTGTGGAATATAAATTTAAAGCCCCCCCCACAATGAAAATTATAACCCCTTGATGGTAGTTAACGCACCAGGACATATATTTTTCGACAGGACGTATTTTTCGCCGTATAAGACGCACTTTTTCTTCCCCAAAACTGGGGGGAAAAAGTCGGTGCGTCTTATACGGCGAATACACCCCCTATCGCGGTAGTCCCTGCGGCCAGCAACGGCCGGGACCCGCGGCTAATACAGGACATCACCGATCGCGGTGATGCCCTGTATTAACCCTTCAGACGCGGCGATCAAAGCTGACCGCCGCATCTGAAGGGAAAGGGACACTAACCCGGCTGTTCAGCGATCTCACCGCGGCGTCCCGAACAGCCCGACTGAATAGCCGGGTTAGTGCTTACAGGACACCGGGAGGGACCTTACCTGCCTCCTCGGTGTCTTCTCCGTTCAGGGATCCCCTGTATGGCCGGCGCTCTCAGTCCCCGTCATCACGTCGTCGCGTACGTGCGTCGGCGTGCGTAACGACGTGATGGCGGCGACGGAGAGCGAGGATACCCGGCCGGCAGCAGAGACGTTCCGGAGTGACGGGGACACGGCGACAGCGATGGAGCGACATACAGGGCAGCAGTGACGGGTCCGTAGAGGCGGTGGACACGTCAGTATTGCTTCCTATACCAGTGGTCTTCAATCTGCGGACCTACAGATGTTGCAAAACTACAACTCCCAGCATGCCCGGACAGCCGTTGGCTGTCCGGGCATGCTGGGAGTTGTAGTTTTGCAACATCTGGAGGTCCGCAGGTTGAAGACCACTATTGGGTTCAAAATCTTTAATTTTTTAGATTTTTCACCCAAAAATAGGGTGCGTCTTATACACCGGTGCGTCCTATAGGGCGAAAAATACGGTAGTTACATCCTGTACCTGACACGAGCACTGGAGTGGAAGAAAGCTCGCATCATGCACGGCAGGTCCGGGCTGCTAACTGCAGCCAGGGACACTCCAGTAATGGCGGACATCAGCGATCGTGCTGATGTACACCATTAACCCCTCAGATGCCGTGATCACTACAGATCACGGCATCTGCAGCAATGCAGCTGTTATACTGGATAATCTGATCGCCCGCCGCGCTGCAGACGGAGGTCCCCTCCGGCCGTCTCCTGGGGTCTTCTGCTCTGAGATGGAGAGCAGAAGATCAGAAGACCAGAGCATAAGATCACCAATAATACTGATCAGTACTATGAATATGCATAGCACTGATCAGTATTAGCAATCAAAATTATTGCAATAAATAGTCCCCTATGGGGACATAAAAAGTGTAAAAAAAAAAAAAAAAAAATTTTATAATCCCCTTCACCAATAAATATGTAAATTGTCCTTTTTTTCCCTTTTTACCCCCACAAAGCATAAAAAACATATTTATTATTGTGGCGTGCGTAAATGTCCGAACTATTAGACTAAAATGTTAATGATCCTGATGTAAACGTAAAAGAAAGAAAAAAAAAATAGTCCAAAATTGCTGCTTTTTAGTCACATCACATTCCAAAAAAAGATTTAAAACTTTCCAAATGTGGTATTGATAAAAAGTACAGATCACGGCGCAAAAAATGAGCCCCCATACAGCCACATAAAACGGAAAAATGAAAAAGTTATAGGTCGTCAAATAGAAAGATTTTAAACGTACTAATTTGGTTAAAAAGTTTGATATTTTTTTTAAACGGTACAATAATAGAAAAGTATATAACATGGGTAGCATTTTAATCGTATTGACCCAAAGAATAAAGAACACGTCATTTTTACCGTAAAGTGTACAGCGTGAAAACAAAACCTGACAAAATTTGCTAAATTGCGGTTTTCTTTTCAATTTCCCCACACAAATAGTATTTTCTTGGTTGTGCCGTACAATTTATGGTAAAATGAGTGATGCCATTACAAAGGACAACTGGTTGCGCAAAAAACAAGCCCTCATACTAGTTTGTGGATGAAAACAAGAGTTATGATTTTTAGAAGGCAGAGGAAAAAACGAAAATGCTAAAATAAAACAGTGTGTACTTAAAAGGGTACTCCACTGCTCAGCGTTTTGCACAAACTGTTCCGAACGCTGGAGCCGAGAGCTAGTGACATCATAGCCCCGCCCCTCATGGTGTCACGCTCCACCCCCTCAATGCAACTCTATGGGAGGGGGCGTGACATCTGTCACGCCCCCTCCCATAGACTTGCATTGAGGGGGTGGGGCACGATGTCATGAGGGAGAGAAAGCACGTCGTCATGAGGGAGCGCAGGCACAACGTCATGACGGGGCGGGGCTATGACGTCACAAGCTCCCAGCGCCGGCTCCAGCGTTCGGAACAGTTTGTTCCAAACGCTGAGAAGCGGAGTACTCCTTTAATCAACCCCCCTTTTTATTATTATTTATTGCACTGCTAGTGCTCGGAGATGTGAGGGGCTGGCAGAGAGGTGAGCGGTGCCGGCATACAGCTTCAACAGAGAGGTGAGCGGGGCATACAGCTTCAGAGAGTTGAGTGGGGTAGGCACAACAGAGAGGTGAGCGGGGCATACAGCTTCAGAGAGTTGAGTGGGGTAGGCACAACAGAGAGGTGAGCGGGGCATACAGCTTCAGAGAGTTGAGTGGGGTAGGCACAACAGAGAGGTGAGCGGGGCAGGCATACAGCTTCAACAGAGAGGTGAGCGGGGCAGGCATACAGCTTCAACAGAGAGGTGAGCGGGGCAGGCATACAGCTTCAACAGAGAGGTGAGCGGGGCAGGCATACAGCTTCAACAGAGAGGTGAGCGGGGCAGGCATACAGCTTCAACAGAGAGGTGAGCGGGGCAGGCATACAGCTTCAACAGAGAGGTGAGCGGGGCAGGCATACAGCTTCAACAGAGAGGTGAGCGGGGCAGGCATACAGCTTCAACAGAGAGGTGAGCGGGGCAGGCATACAGCTTCAACAGAGAGGTGAGCGGGGCAGGCATACAGCTTCAACAGAGAGGTGAGCGGGGCAGGCATACAGCTTCAACAGAGAGGTGAGCGGGGCAGGCATACAGCTTCAACAGAGAGGTGAGCGGGGCAGGCATACAGCTTCAACAGAGAGGTGAGCGGGGCAGGCATACAGCTTCAACAGAGAGGTGAGCGGGGCAGGCATACAGCTTCAACAGAGAGGTGAGCGGGGCAGGCATACAGCTTCAACAGAGAGGTGAGCGGGGCAGGCATACAGCTTCAACAGAGAGGTGAGCGGGGCAGGCATACAGCTTCAACAGAGAGGTGAGCGGGGCAGGCATACAGCTTCAACAGAGAGGTGAGCGGGGAAGGCATACAGCTTCAACAGAGAGGTGAGCTGTGCAGGCATACAGCTTCAGAGAGGTGAGCTGTGCAGGCATACAGCTTCAGAGAGGTGAGTGGGGTAGGCACAACAGAGGGGTGAGCAGTGCAGGCATACAGCTTCAACAGAGGTGAGCGGGGCAGGCATACAGCTTCAACAGAGAGGTGAGTCGTGCAGACATACAGCTTCAACAGAGAGGTGAGTCGTGCAGACATACAGCTTCAACAGAGAGGTGAGTCGTGCAGGCATACAGCTTACACAGAGAGGTGAGCAGCAGCGGGGAGAGGCGGGAGTGCCGAGGGCAGTGAGGGAGTCTGTGGAGATATGAGCTACGGAGGAGTGACGGGGCTGGCTGACTGATATGTGCGGCACTGCCTGGGATCCCGGGAGCTCAGCATCAGCTGACATCAGCTGTTTCCCCGTGAGCTCCTAGCACTTAGGCTAGGTTCAGACTACGGAATTTCCGCCTGCAATTTCAAAGCAAAATTGCAGGCGGAAATTCTGCTTTCTAAAATGTATAGTGTAGTGAATGATTTTCCGTTCACAAATTCACACTTCGGAATTTGTGAAGCGGAATTTGTGAACGGACAATCTGCTTGGAAATTTCCGTCTGAAGAAAGGGGTTGCTCTTTCTTCAGGCGGAAATTTGCGCGGAACACATTGCAGTCTATTGGAGACTGCAGTGTCCGCGCGGTCCTAGCGCCGACTGATTCAGCCGGCGCTGGCTGCACTCGGAATCTCCGGGCGGAAATTTTCTGCCTGGAGATTCCGTAGTCTGAACCTAGCCTTACAGCATCAGTAATCTGCTAGGAGGGCACTGTGGGAAAACAGCCGATGTCGCCATCGCGGAGTAGAGCTCCATTGTGATAAAAACGACTGCGCTCGGACTTTACTTACTGTTTGCACGAGCGCAGCAGAGCCGTGTCCTGGGTCCATGCGTCATCTTGACGCTGCCTCTGGACTCTATTGTGTCCCAGCAGGCATGGGGACCCCTAGTGGCCAGTTTTTTAAGCCACGATTTCTATAAAAATTTAGTACAATTTTCTGATCAAGTATATTAGAAAAGTTTATATTTTGCAAAGATGTATAACATCTAAAAGGTTTTTGTATCTGACAGTGCCCATTTAAGCCCCAGTGACTACAGATCCAGCAATGCAGGATCACATCCAATACGGAAAACTTACATCTTTCTGCCGATGAAATCCAATCTGACCCACGTCCATGTCTCCAGTTTTCCGTAAATTGGCCCATGGTGTGTACACGACATTGATGTTGTTCATTTTGCAACCTGTAAAAGGGGGGGGGAATCACCACATTATTGATAGCAAATGCAGTTTTAGTAGGATATTATGTACATGCAAAGATATTCAAAAATAAATCACTGAGCCGTCTCAAAGTGCTCCAACAGCACCAATCAGCTGCTCAGAGAGGCCGAAAGATCTCATGACACTTCCCAAGAGCCCTGAGGCATCACTTATGGGTGACTTTTTCATACAGTGGGCACCAAAGTATCTATACATTTCTAGATCTAAAACCGCAAACAGTTTAGGGGCCAAAATAAAAGTGTGTTCTCCCCATTAAAGGGGTACTACGGTGGGAAAAAAATTTGCTGCCAGAAAGTAAAACAGATTTGTAAATGACTTCAATTTAAAATTCTTAATCCTTCAAGTATTTATCAGCTGCTGTATGCCCAAAGAAAGTGGTGTAGTTCTTTCATGTCCGACCACAGTGCTCTCTGCTGACACTTCTGTCCATGTCAGGAACTGCCCAGAGCAGGAGAAAATCCCCATAGCAAACATATGCTGCTCTGGACAGTTCATGA